>NW_014543417.1:0-1960 GCF_000741045.1 Vigna radiata var. radiata | reverse complement strand
AGCCCAGTCACATTACAAGCCTTAAAAGGAACTTATGATGATAACGTGCTTGTGAATGTGTTTTGATGTGTTTAAATTAAACGCAAAGTTGATCTATGTGACATTGAGATAGTAGAGTGAAAGAGACACTGACACCTCACTATACACCCTTGAGCTTGAGTGCAACACTTTCTTTGGTGAGGAATGGTTCCATGCATTATAGTTAATATTCTGCTTGACTATTGGTCACTCATACGGTTTTTGTATCTGTTGTATGTTCTTTGATTATGTGAGCACCATAGTCGAAGCTTGATTGGCTAAGACATCATTATTTCTTGGCTGATCTTTCTATGATGAGCATACATGAGTGATTTACTTGTCTTAGAAGAAAATGCTTTTTGATAAGCTTTGTTGAAAATAGAATGGCTTAGTTTCAACACCAAGAGGGGGGTGAATTGGTGAAATACAAAAATCAAAGTCTTTTTGAACTCTTTTTCATAAAAGAATAAACTTTCAAAAGTTTCTTGAATCGTAAGGAAAAAGATAATTCAAGTGCTGCGGAAATAGTTGACTAAGTGAAATATAAAGTCAACTTGAAATGTAAAAGTGCAGGGATAGAGAAATCAAACACGTGTTTTTATACTTGTTCAGCCAAACTATCCACATCCATTGTCCTTCCAATCTAGGAAGCAAATGCATTATAATAGTCAAGGTTTTTACAACAAAGTTTCTATAGCGACCTCCACATCANCATATAAAACACCTCTCTAACCCTCTAATCAAAATATAAGCATATATGCATAAAGAACAACAATAAGATATCCCCTCTCCTGCAGTCTTTAATCACCTTGAACAATCCTCAAAGTCCCAGAATGCAGGACGTCCTCTTCCTATAATCACATCAGGGCAACCACAATCTTCACAAGATTGAGAGAAGTAGTCGATCACGTTTCAAACACCTCATTGTGCAATATGATCAATCTGTCTTTGAGCACAAACACTTGCTCTACAAGCAACTACCAAAGAATGAACACCACGATCTTTCTTGATGAGTTCTAGATCTTAGCAAGTTCTATAAATCTGAAAAGAATCAATGAAATCGTTAAAATCACAAAAGTCTTTTCAGAAATCAAATTTGTGTCTATATATAGATTTTCACAAAACTGACGCTCCTTAAGTCCATTATGCTACTAATAAAGTTTACTATACACAGACAATTATAACAGTTAGTAGCAATTAGACTAACTTAATTGATTATGCATTTAATGCAGTTGACTCACAATTAATGTTTGGTCAAAGATATAAAATATAGTCGTTAGACATCACATGCATTAACAGATTTTCAAAACATAACTAACTAAGTTGAGTAGCTTGCGCATACAATCGACTTTGTCACACTTTAATGCAGTTTTGAAAAACTTTCTTTGCAGAAAAATTCACAGCATACTTTGAAAAAGTTTGTGCAAAACCACGAGTTTTAATCGACTTGCTTCATAATGAAGTCGATTTAAAATTGTTGGTTTGCCACACAATATAAGTTCAACAAAAGTTCATGTGGTTTTTCTTTTCCAAATCAAATGTTATGCAATCACATATAATATCTCATGTAGAACACAATGAATTTGCATACAATGACAGAATCAACACAAACATGTTCTNAAGTAATCATAAACATGAAAGTTATGAACATGTAACACATATTAGTACATGTGTTTTTAATAATGTGTTGTCATCATCAAAAACCAGAACCTCTGTGAGATTGTAAGGTTTAGCTAAACTAGTGCTCCCTTGATCAACAATCTCAAAATGCTTGACCATTGTAGTATATTTATTTTGTTTAAGCTAAGTTAAATTTTGCTTAAGGACAAGCAAAGTTTCAAGCTTGGGGTTGTGATAACGGTTGAATATACCATAATCTGTGATGCAATTTTGATATGAAATCAACTTTTTTTGACATAGAATCTTGCTTGAACTCTTTTTT
>NW_014543416.1:0-1327 GCF_000741045.1 Vigna radiata var. radiata | reverse complement strand
TCAGGGCTTGAACTTGGATTGGGCTGAAAAACAGATTCCAAATGGGCAGCGATGGTATGCGCCTTATCTTGGCTGCTAGTAGCCCAATCGCCATTATCCATTTTAATCGGAAAACTAGCTTGGAAGGGACGTTTTAAGCCTTTTGTTGCTTTCCATAGTGAGTAGTCGTTTGTCTCACTAGCGCTTAGATTTTTAATAAATTTTTCGAATTGTTCATTCCTATAAGCGTTTATTCTTTTTGAAACGACTTTATTTAGCTGGTTATAATAGGCTTTGTCTGCAGGGAAATGGGTAGTCTTTTTCCTCCGCGCAGCTCCTTTTTTGTGGTCTATGAGTTTTAAGATTTCTTCGGGTAAAGTACACTTGGGGTAAAAATTTGTATTATTTCTTGCAACAGGAGTAGAACTTTTGGCAGCCTCCTGGATTAATGAAGTTATCGCTTCTGCCTCTTTATTGAGAGTTTCGTAATTATTTATTTGGGTTGAATTATCAATTCTAGATGTAAGTAATTCTCTAAATTTATTCCAGTTGGTTTGGGCCGAAAAGAGGCAAGGGGGTCTTTTCGTCAAAGTGGGAGTAGCAAGAATGGATAATTTAACTGGAATATGATCTTTAGGTTTTTGTCCTTTCTTGCATTCCAAAACGTCACAAACAGTTTTATTGTTTAAAGAAAGATTATTAAACACAAAAAAATCAAGTATGTCTGGTTCTTTAATACCATCAGCCGGATAGAAGGTAGGCTTACCCGGAGTTATGAAATCTCCACCAATTAGATTTACTGCTGTTTCTAGGCCAACTCCTTTAGGATTGGTGAGGCGAGATCCCCACCTAAGATTTTTAGAATTAAAGTCCCCGCCGAGGATAAATCGTGGACCCATTCTTTCTAATAATTCAGAATAATGAGTTGTTTGGCAGCGTATACCTGGCGGTGCATAAATTGCTCCGACGTTAAAAGAACCGAGCGATGATTCAACCTGCACAATCACAACTTGAAATCGCTCCGTTTCAATGATATCGATCACTGAATGTTTTATGCATTCCCTTATAGCTACAGAGGCCCCCCCTCTCGCCTTATTGGAAGGGTGACGAGCATTATAAAATCTGAAACCTTTTATGAATCCTCTATTTTCGTTTGCAAAATGAGTTTCCGAAAAAAGAGCGATATCGGTTCTCAGTTGAGACATGGTTTCACTAAAGGCTAGGGCTTTAACGGGAGTAAGGCCGTTAGCATTCCAAGTAATAATATTTAAAATACTTTCAGTCTTGTTGTGATTCATCACATTAGTTGCGAGAATTTTTGTTGATAACTTGGCCGAGTAAGGCCATT
>NW_014543415.1:364875-399730 GCF_000741045.1 Vigna radiata var. radiata | reverse complement strand
AATTATGCAATTAATATAATCGATTATACTACGCAGGATTTGAAAATCATATATATATATATATATATATATATATATATATATATATATATATAGCTTGAAACATGTTTCCATAATGTTAAAATTTTCCAATACTGAAAAATCTTCTGAGTTTGTTTACATGTGTTCTCAAAGAAACGTTCTTGGAGGAATCAAAGTTATCTTGGTGATCAAACAACAAGGATTCATTCAAGGCAATTGGACTACATTGATTCTGATTAATTCTGCACTTTGAAGAGTATGTTAAAGATTAGATTCTTCAAACAATTTGTATTGTGTGCCTGTGTGGGGTTAACCAGGTTTAAGAGCTTGGATTGCTCTTGGTATTTGTAAGAGATCGAGTGTGTTCATCTCTTGTGTTGCTATTTTGATTTTGAGTGGTGAGAGGAGTGCATTGAGAGGGTTGTCTCTGTATTCTTGTATACTCAATCATTATAGTGGATTTCCTTCAACTATTGTTGTTGAAGGAGGACTGGATGTAGGCTTTGTAGGGTCTATCGAGGAGGAGGTTACTTGAGGTTACTTGTGGGTTACATAAACACCGATAACATCTGAGCCCAACTATATAAAGGATTGACACCACTCTCTACCCAAAACCTTAAGGCAATGGGTCTTTCATCTTTATATTATATAGTGCTTTACTTTATCATTTCTATCCAATGTGGGACTTAGACTCACACTTGGATTCCCAACAATCTCCCCCTCAAGGGTGAGAGTCATTCTCAACCAACCACAACCATGAGTAGGGATGATACTACTGTAGGGTCTATCGAGGAGGAGGTTACATGTGGACTACACAAACAACAATAACCAATAACATCTTAGCCCAACTATATAAATGATTGCCACTACTCTCTATCCAAAACATTAAGGCAATGGGTTAATAGGTCTTTCATCTTTATCTAGTGCTCCACTCTCTCATTTCTATCCAATGTGGGACTTAGATTCACACTTGGATTCCCAATAAGATTGTGATAACCGAACCAATATAAATTGTTTGTGTGTTGAATCCTGACATCTAAAAATTGAAATATTACAATATATATATATATATATATATATATATATATATATAAATCATAAATAAAGTAAAAATCCATCACAAGTTTGCATTTTGAAAATTGGATGTTTCCCAAACAAGTGTTAAAATATGAAAAGACCAAAATGTTTTGGCTTTGAATATATCTGAGGATGGTGAGGCGAGTGCAGGAAGGTGGGAAGTAGGGCCAGAGAGAAGTGGTAGGCATTGTGTTATGAGGGTTTTGGGGAATGAGTGACAGAATGTAAGTTACAAGTGTGTTATGTGCACATTTGTGTGGGAGACAGAGACAGTAATGCAAATCTTTGACCGTTGACTTTTCACATTGCATATTTATAGTTTTATATATATATCCATCTTTTATTATCCTCCATTGAACATCTCGAGAAAAATGCTGAGATCTAACATTTAGATTGGGATTAAATTATGTGATGCAAATATGGTGAGAAGGGTGTCTCATGTTTTTATATTGCCTCAAATTCTCCACTGTGTGTGTCTGTGTCTCCCATTACCCAATTCGCCACTATTTCTTCTCTTGTAATTATCTTTTTTGTATGCACAACCATTTGTATAATTGGCTGTTTCTTCTGCAAATAAGAAACTATTTCTTTACTTTTTTTCCCTTTTTTCTGGTCAAAATATCAGTTTTATATGTCTCTCTATGGACCCTCCCTCACCGGATTTTCCTTACTAGGTACTAGCCTAGGGTTACTATCTAGGCTTCAAGTCAAAAAGCAATGTGAGATTGAGTGAGGGAAAAGGTTTTCTTGTGGGAAATTAAGAATCACCTTGGACATTTCAAACATATTTTAATCCAATTAAATACAACCTTTCTACCAAAATGGCACAAGATCATTGTTAATACATAATTATAGTGTTTAATTTTCTTCCATGTTGATATATGAGTATCCATAGAAAATAGTTTTTGCAAGATATGATATATATATATTTAAATGGAGATATATAACTATTGAAAGTTCTAAAAATGACTTGCATCTTAATTTGTCTTCTTGTATGAGAAAAGGTGATAATCCCTTTTGTTGGTGTTCAAATGGCAGTAAGCAAAAGCAGAAGCATAGCAATTTAGTGACAGATACATGTATCTAATGAGAGAAATTATAAGTACTAATTAATGAGAACAAGATTATTAGTGAGTTGAAAACCATTAGTAATAAGCATTGATCAATAATGTAAAAAATGACAGTGATTGTGTGTAGGATGATTAAACGACAAAGTAGGAGCAGAAGGCAATGCAGCATAAGATGGCATATAATTGTGTTGCTAAACAACAAACTAAGTTATTGGACACAATAATATACGCATCTCTATGTCCTTTTATGTTGAAACCAGGACAAGTTCAATAAGAGTTACTAAAGTATGATAGATGAGTTGAATACAAGTAACTAGGTACTGAGGTACAAGGAATAAGACACATCTTTAAAGTAAATTAAGATATGGATATAATGCACATATAGCCAAGCATCTTTTGTACGAGTTAAATAGTTTATTTTCGTATATTTTGAGTCAAGTTTTTACTAATTTTCATACTTGTCTCGGTTTATGGGTTGCAACAAAGATAGGAGTATTAATTTAACTTGGAGCACCAATGCAGGCATAAATAGTAGCATTATTTGTTAAGAGTTTTGATTGATAGGTTAAGAGAATATTTTTTTAAAGAAATAATGAAAAAAAAATATATTTCTTTGTTTTTTTTTAACAAATGTCTTAATTGTTAGGTACAAACAAAGTTCCACATCAGATAAAATAAGAGATGAATATGAATTTTTATACATACATGATATCTTCATTGTTAAGAGACTTTTTGAAGTGATATCAAAAACAAATCCGTATGAACAATATCTCTCCAGTGTGAAGATTTATGTATATGTTGAACCTTCCTACATTAATTTTACCTTAGTTTAATCACATGAGTGTTAGGAGACATAATGAAAAAGAAAAATAAAAAGTAGATTTGTAGCATTATTGGTGGAATTTAGAAATAAAAAATGATCCAACTTTACTGCGTGTGATTTTTGTGTAAGCATAAAAGGTAACATACCCTATGCTTGAAATTATGTAGAAAAGGGTTTTAGAAGTAGCATTATATCCTAGGTTAGGGTTGGGAGCAATAATGAAATTATTTTTGAAAACGTTGATACTAGTGGCTCGAGGAACTAAAAAGAGGGAACAAATTGAGTTTTACAATATGGTTACAGCCAAAATCCAGCATATAAGTTCATTGGTAATGTTAATTGATGATTAAAGATGTGAACATCTTCCTAAGGTATGATTAACTTTATGAAACAAATTATGTGGTCCCTAATATCATGCTTCCATTTGAGGGTAACAAGGGAGAAAAATGTCAGTGACAGCAGTAACATGGAGGAACATTTGAATATGAATTTATAAGGAAATCATCATCACCCCATCGTTAAGCTAGGAATGCCTAAAAATTTGGATAAAATTTAGCAAAATAAAGCAAAGTGTACATGTTTCTGACTCAATGCTAATTGGCTCTTTGAGATCCAGGGAAGTAAAATTTTAAAGTATTTGTTCATCACATGACACCTTTTTGTTTGTATAAAACATAGCATAGTCAATGGTAAAAGGTCATTTTACTTTATTTTTTTGTTTATTTTATATGAAGAGATCAAAAGGCCACTGAATCTTGTAAAAAATTTGATTACTTTGAGATGATGGTTTTGAAAGGGTATTTTTTGCATTAGGCTTTACCCAGCTCTGCTACAAATTCATGCAATCATGGTTCTAAAGACCGTTGAACAAAGGTACTACTACTTCAGCATCCCCCACCTTGTTGCATTATTGCGTGAATCTTTTTATCATCTTCAGATGAAAAAGTAACAGAATGATGAACATTTCTTTTTCTTTTCAATTTAGAGAAGAAAAACACAACACATATTGAAAAAAATTACATTCTGAGGGGTTCTTGTTCTTGTATTCTATATATTACTAATGCCATAAACCCTTTTTTTCATTCAAAATATGTGGTCCTACTAAGCTGTCCATATTCTAAGTGACTTCAACAGTACTCAAACGTGGCGATTTGAGACTCTCAATGTAGGAATTAGTCAAAAGAGTATACGCATGAATCAACACAACCTCAAATCTTAAATTTTTCAAGAGTTGAGATCATAGTTTATATATCTTGGTTAAGTTTTAGGTATGAAAATTTGTACAACACTAAAAAGACATTGTATTCGTCTAATTCCGGTCACCAAAGCTAAACTAGAACTCTGATACAATTTACAGGAAAGTTCAACACACACATAAATCTTCACAGTGGTATAAGATATTGTCTGTTTTAAATCAAGTCCGCACGGTTTTGCTTTTGGCCACTTCAATTTATTTGTATCCAACATTTTCATGATTTCCAAATGGGTGGTAACTTGGTATAACATAACCAAAGAAGATAAAATAAGTTGAACACTAGTTGCACTTTTTCTTTTAACCTTTCTCACCGACTCTCAGCCAGCATAATTTGACCGACAACAAAATCATCATAATATGCTGCGAGATGAAAGTGATAACACAGTGTATATCTACGCAAAGGGGTGAGTACAATGTTTGTACCTCAACCAGGACGTGTCCTTGCATGCTTCAATTTAAAAGAAGAAGAAGAAAAGAAAAGAAAAAAGGGAAAGGAAATAGCTAAAAAGACAAAAGTTGAAAAAGAATAAAAGGGAAAAATAAAATTAAAGGAGAGGAATATTTGCATAAAGGCAAAGTTCACCTAGCTCAATGGTTGATAAGTATTATGATACCTTGTCCACCACTTCATGCAACAAATAGATAACGCAGTACACCATTACTACAAAAGCAAAATTTGCTGTCCAATTCTGATTTCAGCAACGAACTGTCAATCACAAACACAATTGCCAGGGCTTTAAAATATGAGAGAAAAAATCCTTTTTGTGTGTTGAGTTGAGACTTCATGCACAACATTATTGGAAAGCTGATCAAAGTCCTTGTCAATAATAGCATATGTAGCCATTTCAATAAACACGTTTCTCAATAATTTTGTACTTCAAAATACGTTATATTCTATGCTTTTACTTCCTTTTTTCTGTCTCATACCATCTTGCTTTCGCTTTCATATTTTGTTTTCCTTTGCAATAGAGAAACGATAACGTTTACTTCATTCTTGGCCTGTGATCATGGAGGTTCATAGGGACCTTCACCCTCCACTCACTGTGGAAGCCATCTTGTCGGTCAAATGTCACCAGAATAAGGATTGTGTTCATGAATTCTTATGCAGGTTAATCCATTTTCTACTAGAAGAATCCAGATATATATATATACACATATAAATATATATATATTAATTAATCCACACATCACTTCACTAAGTCATACTTTATTTCTTAAAGAAAATTATTTAAATGACATTGCATACCCTTTCACTGTCTTACTTTTGACTCTGTTAATTATCTGCAGAATAGTATTTTTTTTTTTTTGAAGTAATGACATACACGTATTATCACACTCAAATGACTGACATGACAAGAAAACACTAATGTATATTAGAATGACAGAAGTTTAAAGAAGGGGCTCTTCATTCATTTTTCTGTTTTTCTTTTTCTAATCATTGACAAGAACACAGTATGTAAGGCAATGACAGCATTGAGAGGACTTAATTCAGTTTATGCATCGTATGAAAAATAAATAAGAAAAAGTGAAGGAGAAAAGGCAATTGTATATAGTCTATGAAATTGCATAAAGTAGGCTTCAAGCCAAAATATGTTTGCAATGAATACAAAACAGTACAGGATGGCATCTTCCTTGAAACAAAAACAAAATATGACAAAAGAAAAGGATGTTACAGCCTAAATATCTATGAAATATTATGCAATCATTAATTCAAAACATAAAATAATTGCCTTCGTTTTGAAAATAATAACAAGAGAGAGAAGTTAATGTTGGCAAGTGAAAACATTGATCAGTTAACCGGTAATTGAAGTTCATGCAAGTTGCATCACATTCACTAGTGTTAAAACATGGTCAGTGAAAGTGAGAACAACCTCTGTTAAAGGTGAAATAAAATATTGAAAATAATTATGATCAGAAAGGATTGAGAAGACAGAATCTAATTGATCTACTTTATCTTCTGGCTGGAATCAGCTTTCTAGAACTTAGTGTCAACTGAAGGCAACGATAAAACATAATCCCTTAAACATTTTCATAAGCAGGGAGTTTAGATTATAATGATTCATGTCAGGTGATGAGGCATATTACTCAATATCATATAAATAGTTATTTAAGAAACATAAATGCAAGCAGTTGATTAGTGAGTAGTGGCCACGTAGAATATAATAGAAAAACAAACACCTTATTAGGCATCCTTCCAAATTTGGGAAATTGAGAGCAAGGTTCATTTAATAAAACCATGATTGGCTTTCTCTGTTTTATAAATTTTTTGGCCCCTAATAAAGAAGAACCAACCAAATGGGTGACTTGGTTGAGGCCACAAATCACATGGCAGAGCCAATAAAATGAGTTTGTCGGCTACTTTTCAGGGCATGGATTGGGAGGCTAGTGATAACACTGTGAGCAAGGCACAAACATTTTGATTATGGTCTAGCATGTAGCAGAGGATAAACATTAATCCAAAAGTTGGAAAGCATAGATGACAAGATGAATCAAAAGAAAGAGACAATGTGATTAGCAAAGTAAGTATTCAGTGAAAATGGCTAAGATAGGTGGTTTTGTGATTCCAAAGCAACGATGTTTATTGCAAAGCACAAACTTTACTTGGTAATAATTGTAATTTTTGGCTCCTCATGCCCAATTAAATGCAATATCATGTACTAAAGTGATTAAGAACCAAGAAGGAAGTTCATGTCAAATCTTAGAGCTTATAACTGGCTTAGCTTGAAAACCTTTCAGCCCATCGTTTCTTGTCACCCCATAGGTTAGCGTGTGGGACCTTAAAACGCGAATGCCCTCTTGACCTCAAGTACGCTGCTACAAAAGTATCTCTCTTTTAGATGATGATTGCAGTCATATGGACTGTGGAGTAGGGGCATGCTTTCCTCACTCTCTAAGTTCCATCTTTCTTGTTCCCTTTTTGCCTTTTGAGTTTGTTTTTGGGGGAAAGACTAGTGGGACAAACAAAGAGATAAATATTGGGATAATATAGAGGGAGTGCTTAAGACCATGTAAGGTGGGGAACATATTCATATAGACGTTGAAAATAAATTATGTTCATAGGATAGTAGGCTGTATAAGACCTAAGGGGTGTGCGTTTCTTGCTTTAAATAGGATTTGAGATTACATTACCCATATTTTCCAATATAAACAGTTATAAGAGAGAGGTACTTGTACTTGTGGACCATCAAACTTTGGAAGGGATGCTGGTTTCTCTAGATAGTGCTGTATGATATGTCAGATATAACACCAACGTTTTCCAGAATTGAAATTTGTGTGGAAAATTAGGGTCCCATCAGCAAATGCATCTAAAAAGAGCGAAAGAAAGAAAGAGTGGTGTATCTTGTCCCCCTACAATTGAATTTGACGCCCATGAAGAGTGGAAAGGGTGTTTACATAATTATAATGTCATGTTTAGACCTTGTTAGGCCCCCCTCCATCTCTCTTCTTTGATGGGAAGAAGTGGCTGAACAAAAGAACAGCTGAGTTTGCCCCCACCAATCCCTCTTCTATTAAGTCACATTTGGGATTCCTTCCATCCTGAGCTGCACCACTGCCCAATGCCACCTTTTGTTTCGTTTTATTTTCACTACCAATAAGAGGAGCAAATAGCCCTGTCCGGCATTAGGGTGTGAATGACATGCAAATACGTGTAAGCATTTCCAGTTTCACAACAGGCTTGTCAAAATCTGCCAGAGTACATATCACATGTTTGTTGCTTATATAAAAAGTATAATTCACTGAGTTTGTGTGACAACGATAGTTGAAACTTTTAAAAGTGATCAAATTTTGGTCTGAGACCACCCTGAATATTCGAGATAGAATCATACAACTTGCAGGCTGATATTTGTTGCGACAAAAATACAATCTATGATGGCATCCTTTGACCATATATCAATCTTTTGGAAAGCTAGTAGGTTTTTGAGAATCTCGATAGTCAAGACGCCTATTTTAATTTCGGTGCTTTTTATTCCATAGTGGTGGAAGCAGGTTGACTCTTCAGCCAATTTAGATGCTAATGGCCAACACAAATCTCTGTGCAGCTTTACACATTGTAACTGAATTATCCAAAACAGTTCTTCACCAACAAAATTAAGGGCCGATAATGAAGCAGCATTTATATTTTCATCAATTGTTAGTAACTTTCTACACAGTTCCGAAATGTTCTGTCACATCATTAATTATAGTTTACCAATATTTCTCACTTCTGTTGAATACTTTAAACTGTTTTTTAAACAATTTACACCATGATTCACTGTAGTTGTAACATAAGTGCATCAAACATTAAATCTACAGTATAACAGTAAAAGGCACACATTTAAGAAAACATTGACTTGTGGGAGGTTTCATTATTCACACGGTATCTAATAAACAAGAAACAGCTGCCTAGACTAAGAGAAAGCTAGAGTTTTCCACTCTCCTAGCAAATCATTTTCTAGAAGTAACCAAATGCATGCCCATTGACTTTTGAGAAAATTAAAGATTACCCTGGAATGGGACGATAATAGGTATCACTACTCAAATACCAAAATACTTCCATCCCACGAGCATGAAGCAATAACATTAGGTATAATGGGGTGGAATGCAACATCTATGCATGCTTGATCATGGGCCTTGATTTTCTTCACAACTTTGGATGACTGATAATCATAAAGGAAGATAGAACCATCTGAAGAGCCAGAAGCAAGTTTTTTCCCATCCAAGCTGAAATTGCACTTGATTGGGAACCCAGAGATCACATGGCCCTCATATCGCTTATATTTGTTGAGCCTGTAAGGTGGGGTGGAAGTAAAGATTGCAACATAATTTCCATTTGACTGGGCAACAAAAATTGAATCAAATGGGTGCAGCCTCACGCAAGGACATGTATAAGCTTCTGCATAAACCTGATTCAGGAGCATAATAAGCTAATTAAAGTCTAAATTCATCAAGTCATAACAAAGTTTACATGTACAAACGGTCAAAATGATATATAGAGATAAATTGCATACTCCAAAATGCATATAAGCACAAACGAACACAAGGTGGCAAGCATCATAGATATTTCAGCATGTAGTGCATGTGGCCTGAGTTTTATCACAGATTTACTATATCATGGAAAGTCATCAGAAGACAATTAAAGAGTGGTCTTTTAAGCTATTTGTGAAGCGTTACCAGTGAAAATCATGCTTCTTTGCTGCATTACTGCTATCACCTAATATTTAACAACCATCAACAAATCTAATTATTTAACAAAATGTCAGGATACCCTGAGAGACAAGTTTAAATGAGTAAAATGTAGATAACGTAATTTAATCTAATATGCAAGGACAAATTTAAGTTCTTTGTTTCCTGCAATATAAACATGAGCACTTCACTTGCAAACATAATAACAATTTTAAACTTAATTATTTCAAAACAATGACAGCAACATGATAAAAAAAAGATGCATCAGCTATAGAATAGTATAAGACTCTTAAAAGATGCATCAGCTATAGAATAGTTTTCTTAAGTGATTTGAGAGTAGAAATACATGTTCCTTAGCAGTTTTCGAGCCTTCCATTTAAACTCAAATGTTTCTAGGAATTAATTTCTGAGTATGAGTATTCGTACCATTGAGTATTCTGATTAATGTAATTAAGTAAGTGTTGTAATCTGGGATAATATCTGTAAAATCTTCCTAATTAGAGGAAATAGATACATAATATTTTATTTTATTTTATTTTTCCCTAGGTTTCCTAGTTTCCCTATTTCCCTTTTTAGGAGAACTAGATTATTACAAATAGAAGATTTGAGAATGTATTTTTCATGATTTGAGAATAATAATAAGTCTCATTTTCAACTGTAAGTACAATCTCCACTTGTACATAGCAGTTTTTATTTCACTCTGTTCTGTAAATTAGGAGATTTACTATCTTTAATTAGGATCTTGATTTGTTGTACTCTTCTAAAGTGTCTATTTATGTCATCTGTACACAAAATCAATATTTAATAATGAAAAATTTGGTAAATAGCGTAAAAACTTGTGTAAGAATCCCTACATAGCTCAGGACCAACACATTAGTTGAACCTTCCATAAATGTTACATCTTTAGTGGAATCTTATTATTAGGTTCACTAGGCTTCATTCTTGCTGAGGTCTAAGCATGCATAAGTCAAATCGCTTGGATGGGTCACAACAATACTATTGAAATTGTAGCAAGTTAACTAACTCAATTCATGCATCAACACTATAAAAACAACTTAAGGTATAGCATGTTGCATCTAGAAAGTATCAAACCAGGAAAAACAAATATCAACACAGTAGATTATTAGAGGCTTACATGGGCAAGGTCTACTTTTCAGAGATAAGTTAATTATGTTAGAGACATGATTTGATTACATTAAAAAAGGAGTTATGACATAATTTGACAAGGAAATATCTTATCAAATATCTTCTACTATACATTGATTTTTTTCATTAATATTGCATCTCATTCTTCATTGTAAAAGAATACTCGTGTTTACTCTACACACAAAACTCATTATATTCTTTATCAGTTTCTCACGTCTAAACATGGTACAAAAAGTGGCAGCATCCTCTATTACGTTGTCACTTATGCTTCCAACATTGTATCATAGTCTATTCTAGGAAGGATTGTTGGCTATTGTGTCACCTGCTAGACCCACAAATATTGGAGATGTATAGTCTTAAACATTGGGGGTGTGTTGGAGATTCCCTATCAACTATAGATATGATCAAATTATAGTATATAGATGTGTGCAAATCGCACCTAACAAGTTGATTTTGATACTAAATTAGGTTTAGAATCTACTTTTTAAGAGGGTATCAACATCTAATGAGAAGGAAACTCAAATTTGTGCATTCTTATTGCACCCACTACTTGTAGTAGATATTTTAGAAATCATATATGTTTTCTGGTTTCTGTCTTTTCCTATTGTAACTTTTCACGCTGGATACAAGGCTCTTTGCCACCACACAGTTAAACGCCTGGTTATTTGTTCACTGCACGACAACTTTCGAACGAGCCATTTACAATCAATGTTACTGTTTATTGTCGACGTTTTTCCTATAACTACTATTTACAACTAATGATTTCCTACAAATATTACATTTACCACCGTTTTACCAGTGAGTTGCTTTTGCACTATAGCTTTTCCAACCGTCATTACTTTTAATCATGGACGTTATTCAGTTTTTTCACTTTATTTTTCTTCTAGAGTTTTTCCTACCAACGAAAATTATCATTGTTGTTGGCATCACCTTGCTATGTGAGAACTATTTTTGCTCTCCAATAGTCACCACACCTTCTAAGCACTTTTGCTTCCAAGCCACGACTCACTCTCTTGAGCATTTTTTTTTTTTTTGCTTTTCTGTAGCCACTATCTTCATTTAGCAACTTTTTCTTTCTGGCTGATAATTTATGCTTTTTGACAACTATCATGTCCTTTGATCACTTTTTCTTCCCAATTGCGGTTGTGTTCTTTGATATTTTTTGCTTTTTGATTAGCCTCTTCTAGTAAGATTAGTTAGGCCTTAACCCCACTTCTATACTATGATATTAAGATTCTACCCAAGCAAGGTTCCTTAGACATATATCATATCCCCCTTTGGGAAAACTTAGTTAGAATAAAATATGAATCTGCTGATTCAGTTGTTAGGAAGGCTGTTTTTATGCCTTGTTCTGCTCCTATAATTTTTACCAAATATATATTGTGTTGGTTACCTATCCCAAACAAATTTTGGTAATAAATCATACCATTCACGATAAAATAGTTGATATGAAATGTGTTTTTCCCTGAACATGCAGTCACTTATTTAATTTCCAATTTTTAGATGATAATGCACAGCAAGAACAACAGCCCTATCCCAAATTCTCACCATTGGAAAAATCCAAATCTCACATCAACTAGATATTGTCTAATATAGTATATGACAAACTAATTTTATAAGATTGAGTTAGCCTAAACCTACTTTGTAAGACTCACCAGGATTACCTATAGGTTTAAAAATATAGGAGTGTTAAAATATTAAAGTTTCATAATTGATGTCAATATTATTAACATTAAAAGACATAACAGTGAGAATAAATTAAATATTAATTACAGTTTGACCACAATTTGGCCATAGTTGAATCACTAAAAATATAAATGACTCAATCACAGGCTGGGTTTAGAACACAGAACTTGCAGGCTATAACTTTTACGAGAGTATCTGTGTTATTCTATTCCCTCTAGGATGACTTATTGATTCAAGAGTTATAATTAACACAAGTACCGCTGATTAAACTAACAATACACAAACTTCACAGCAATTTGGTAATAACATGAACAGTAACAACACGATATGAAAGATAGCATATAGAATTCTCTCACCTGGTTAGACAATGGTACCTCCCTTGCAACATCCCAAACAATAATAGCGTTCTCACTGATATTACTTTGAGATACATCACAAGAAGAAATGAATTGCTTCCCATTCATTGTGAACTCAAGATCAAGAATCGGACCTAAATTTCGATTATAATTATGAACTACTTTGCCCGTTCTGACATCCCATAATTTGATATGGCCCTTTGAACCTCCAGAAAGGAAGATATTTGAATTGTCTGGATCGAACTTTATAACTGCAACAATTTGATCTTCTCTGAAAACCTGAGTCTCCAATCCCTTTTCAACATCGACCAATCTTGACGTGCAATCATATCCACAAGAAAGTAGAAAGTGGCCTTGCGGAGACCATTTCACATCTTTGACTGCAGCATTGTGGAAGTTTAGCATACACGCTTTCTTCTGATTTCTGCTCCATACATTCCATATGCAAATTGTGTGATCCATCCCAGCAGACGCAAGTAGGTGAGCTGTAAGCTAACTCTGATGAACAACAAACCTAGTGTATATATAATAAGCATATCTCTCTTAACTCTTTCTCTCATACACCATATATATAGACAACACTTTTCAATACTTCAATTTTAAATTTATTCTAGCTGTGGACGCTTTACACATCAAAATTAAATTAAAACATAATCACAAAAACATCTTTGAATACTCAAAGTTTCATATCTGAAGCATGTTTTCAGTTTTTATCAAAAGCAGCTCTCCGAAATCACATAGATTGGTTGAAAGATATGATAGAGAATGTTGTTTTAGGGGAATGATACCAGTTGATACTGGATTCAAAAGAATAATATATCGATCAAAGCAAAGGCAATATAATAAGATTACTTTGGAAACAAAAAAAAGAAGAAATTGTGATACATCAAAATAATCTAGGATTTAAGAATTCCTAAAATAATAATTCTTAAGCTCATATTCATTTCCGGTCACTTTAATTTTTATATATTTTGTAAAGTAAAAGAAACATAATAAATAAAAGAATCATATTAAATGAAATAGAAAAAATGGCCCGATCATTTTTTGTCATCGGCAAATTTTCAGTAGAAGAGCATGTTCCTTTGGAACACTTATTTTTTTTTAATTTCAGTATACTGGATCTCTTTCTTTCATTTCAAAAAATTGATCTAATTTCTATTTGGAAATGAAAGAAAAGCATGGGATAATTCTAAATGACAAAAAGATATTGGAACATAATTTTGGAATTGCTTTACCTTTATCAACAAGAAACAACTGAAGAAAAACATTCCTTATTAAGACTGTAGCATATAACACACATGCAATACAAGGGAAGAGTTTGTCAACAAAGAGAACATACCATGAGTTGATGACCAATGTATAGCATTGACTGCATTAGTATGCCCGGATAAAGTTGCAGATAGCTTTTCAGATATCAGGTTTTGGCTGTGATGATCCTTTGCTTTACTTTTCAACAATGACAAAATATTATGGTGTACATCAGTAACTGAGATACTACCTAAGTTGTGCGAACAAGAAAAGGTCAGAGCAGTTGTCTCTATCAAAGATTAATATAGAACCATTAAAACATGCAACACCTTAGGATGCAATTGACTACTCTTCTAACTATAGTATAGACATATCACAAAATATAGCTGTTATACTTATAAAAAATAAGATGCAAATATTTTATATTCTGTAATATCTAGCACCCACCCATTTCTAGCACCACTCACTGCTACACACGACCACATTGTTGCTTTTACCATCAAATTTCTAGCATCCATGCACTGCTTCTCCCCAGATTACAAAGACCCATCTCTTCTCCAGCCAGTTTGCATACTTCAACTAATTTTCTACTTCTTTTTTCTCTGTTCTGTGTATAATCCCTCTAAAAAAGTTTAAACAACAGTGAATTCTCTTCGGTTCTTGCTAACTTTTCTTTTTCTACTTTATCTTTAGGCGGCATAAACTATGTTAAGGGTTTAAGGTTCATAATATCGTTATGCCCATATCACTCTTACAGCGCAGCTATTTGGAATTGACTACTCCAATCATAATTCAATAATTGAACAAAATTCCACGAAATTTGAATGAGAATGAAATGGCACTCAAAAAGTTAGAAAAAAGCTCACAAAAAATACAGTTCAATTTGGACTATGCAATAAGGTTAAAATAAAAATGATGAATACCTGGTAGCGTGAACGGAGATGGAACAGGAACGGAATCAGGAAGAGGGACAGGAGTGGGACCCATCAGAGAGCGTTGTCGTTTTGATATGTAACTTCCTGGAATGGGAGATTGCGTTTGGTGGAATAAAGGAGGAGACGGCAAAGGCAGATGTCGTTTTGGCAAATTAGAGGAAGAGGATGATAGTCTTTGTCGTTTCGGTTGTTCTTCGTCGTCTGAGACATTAGAATACGCATTCCACAGAAGATCCATTTTTATCCTTCGTCTCTTTTACTGCACAAATGTTGATAATAACAAAAATATTCATATCAATGATAAGGTTTTGGTAATTAGAAGTGGTAGCTACACACCATTTTGATTTCGTTTGGAGAGAATAACACAGGATCTCTCACAAGAGTTTTGCTGCTGCAAGTGCGGAGGACAGACAGCCTCAGCAGGATTCACAGTGGCAGTCAATAGTGACGTATCAAAGATGTGTTGATTACAATTCTACACCAAAACAGAATCCATTAAAATAGGTTTTTAGTTAAATAAAGGAAAAGAAAAAACAAACAAATATCATTACAGTTCAAAATTAAATCAAAAGTTTGCCTATATGTGCAATTCGAGTACACTTATCATTTTAGATAGGTTTTAAAAAGTAAAATATCACCATAAATTAGGGGTGGCAAAACGGGCCTGTCCGACCCATTCTGCCCTAACCCATTTTTGGCCAGTAGAAAAAGGACCAGCATGGGCCAGAAAATGCAACCTGTCCCCGTCCTTGAACGGGCTGATGAGCTGACAGGCCAGCCCATCCCTTTTTGCTTAAAGAAAAATTGTCTCTTTTAACTTTGGTTACACATGCATTGATTGGTACCACAAAGATAAAGAGGAGTATATGTTGGATTTGAATGAAATGCATTCCATCTTATTCCACTTCAATTCCACCCTGTTTTAACAATTCAAATAGGAATATTACCATCAAAACATCATTTCGTTCCAATCTACTCCATTATATTCTATTAAATCAAAAGTAACATAACAAACATACAGGTGTATTAAGGAGAATTAAGTTGTTGAGCTTGTCTTGGTGAATGTTGGCATGCTTAAAGATAGGTTTCTGAATTGGAAACCTATTTAATTTGCACTTAACACACACTCACAGCTAAGAAAAGAAGAATATATTGTATAATTCTGTTATTCAGTATAGTGAAATGCACAGCCAACAACCTCCAAGAAAGCCAAATTCTCTCTCCACTGGATAAACATGATCCTGTCTTTACAGTATACACATCAAAAGTGAAATATTATCCAAATACATCAGCTCTCTTAAAGGAGCTTTATTTCCCGCCCCACTAATAATATCGTTATAACTGCCTAACACCTCTCCCCCTCTTTATTCCCTTTTCTCTTCCTTTTATAAACTCTCCATACCCTATCACTTAACTACAACAGGCAAAAAATATCCCCGTGAGCTAAAAAGTTTAAAGAACTTCCTATCACGTGTTTCAGAACCCATACTAAGGATCTGTTTGATTCTCTTCTTATTTTTTTGTTTAAAAGACTGCTTTTTGAAACAAGTCCACACTACTGAGTAGGCAATTTCTAATTCAAAATATATTAGGTTTTGAACATTGTTTGTAAAATAAGTGTTTAAAAAAAAAACTGAGAGATGGTCTCTCAGTTTATTCTAGTGCTTTGCTCAAGTGCTCAGGGGGTAAAATTTTGGAAAATAAAAATGTATTGAGCAGGCAAACACTATCAAATGTATTCAAGGGACAAATAAATCTTATAAATAAGGAAAGTGTGTTTAAAGACAACAAACAAGCAAGACCAAAATGCCCTGTATTTTGACTTCAATAAACACTACAGATTCAGAGTCAAAATATATAATATTTGTAGTATCATCAAACATGTATGCTAGTTTGCTGGAACAAACAAAAATTTAGGAACCCCAATTTGCTTTCTGAAGGAAAAAGGAACAGGTTTCTAAATAATATAATATATGATTGAATGCCATAAGAATAGTAACAGTAAAAGTAAAAGAAATTCCACTATTATTCAATCAGTTTATCATAAAATGATATTAGAATTAAAGTGGAGAAAACAAATAGCTTACTAGACTTCCAAATGGAAAGTAGAAAAATAAACATATATGAGATGGCCATGCACCTTTAATTAAAGAAATTAAGCTTCTTGGTGCATAAGTTTTTGACCGAACTGCAATATAAGAAATCAAAATTAAAACACTGATCAAACAAAATAAAATCATATAAACACTATCAATGTTCAAAAAAATATTCAAGAAACACTATAATGCAGTTGTACAAGAAAACCATAGCTCCAATACACTTCCACATACAAAAGATGCTGTCAGGTGAGATTAAGCCCTGTGATGTTGTTGTTCCTTTTGTTATATTCTAAGTGAATGGTAATCCTAAACTTGATCAAAATTGTATATAATCTGCATGTCATGTTTGTACATGCAATGAGCTTGGAGTAGAGGTAAGTAATGGTTGTTTCGGCTGCTGTTTGATTATTGCAATATGTTATGATTTGAATGAGCTGGTGAGATGTTTGTGTCTTGGTTAGACGTTAATACACTGAGGTCTTATTCTTTGCTGCCATGTGATGGTTATATGCTTGTTCATTGGACTGTTAATAGAGTTAAAGCTAATAAAAAGTAGTCTGCATGCTTGGAAATTGAACTCATTGATACCTGTTCTTTTGTTTCACTGTTTAGTGTTTTAATGAATTGAGTAATCTGTAATCGGACTAGAGTCTAGCTGTTTCAGTGTTTTTAAGCTGGAAGGGGTCTTTTAGTTCTGTGATAAAATGCTGTGTTCTAATTAGAGGTCTCATTGCGCACATTGGTTACTGATAATTGGAACTGAGTACTGTCTTTATTCAGTGAACTTTTAATAGTTTCGGCATGTCTATTTGGGAAATTTAGAGCATATTATATGATCCAGTGAATAAATAATTGAGTTAAGTAAAGGTTAAACTGTTTATGATGCTAAAAACTGGTTTATTCTAGGAATGAATGAGCTGTGTAAATCCCTGCATGCAAAGTCTGTGATATGTTCATGAATGAAAGCTGCTGAATCACAACATTGTCTAGTAACTAGGAGATATTAATCTATGTCCTGTAGCCAAATATCTGGAATTAACTATGCTGTGAACGTTGCGGTAGCCATGTTTGATGACTCGCTAATAACCCTTACATGCTACGTGAATCAGGGGTATGAACATAATGCAGGATACCTTGCTCTGATCAGGTTAGGGACTGGTTTGGGAGGGTCTGATGTATCGTTAGTGGTCACCACTATACCCTCTAACCAGTCTCAAAATCACTCCAACAATCCCATGTTACCCAATGATGTCTCTAAGCCAAAACAGGTAGTTCAGTTCTAAGACAGCCATCCAACATCAAGAAACACATTCCACGAGACACATGACTTTGCGCACAGCCATATCACCCATTATAATAGATACACAGTGTTATCTCAAGGTCTTAAAACTATAATTCATTCAAACATCACTTGGCGGATTAAAACAGCCACACGTCACCAAAAATGATACCAATAAGTCACCCAAGTTCATTATCACTAATATTCCATGCACAGACAGTAGCCTTTAACATCTATAGTACTCATTCACTGCATTTCAATATGGAAAACAAATAGTAAAGTTAAAAATAATATTACTCCAAGCAATATTACTATACCATAGTACCCATTCAACATGTTTAAATCTGACAACAGTAACCATAATAAGATTCAACTAGCACTATCCATACTTATACCAGCAGAATTCAAACTGTCTCATTACAGAACATAATACCATTAACAATCCACGTACATATAACTTCCTAATTTGACTAATAGTTTAACTAAGTCCCTGCACTTTTTAATTTTCATTACCCAAACATACGAACCATATAACATCCAAGCCCGAACACCAAAATGCATGCAAATAGATATAATACACCAATGTAGTCAAGCACCAAACAAGATCATACATTTTCTGGCTTGAAACAATTGAACAACACCACATTATATCACAATTACAACCCCAAAGGCATGCGAACGACAAAACTCACATCAATAAATCATAAAGCAACAAAAATCATCACTATAAGGTATCTCAACACACAAAGACAGAGTTAACTCCCCATACCTGGTTATCAAACCCCACAACTCCCGATACGAACTTCATGTCTCGCTCTCCACTCCCACGTTCATTCTCTGATCCCCAACACCTCAATCCTTAGTCATCTTCCAACCCCTAGAAACCCCAATCTCAAAACCCTAACATCACAAAATAAAATTTGCTTCGTAGCCTTTCCCCCTAATTCCCCTTCTCACGCCGCAACCTCCCTCCCTTCCTCAATCACCAAAATGAAACTTCATTCAATTACGCGCAGGTCTCACAAGTCAAGGATTCTACCACGTTTCGCGGAGACTGCCCTTTCTCTCTCTCGCCGTAGCACTTCCCATGCCCCTAAGGTTTCAATTTTCGAATGACAAAAATAAAACAAAAGGAAGGACAAGATGCTGCTCTACATTTGACGAAGATGAAGAGAAAAGAAGTTCTCCTTACTCTATCGCGAGTTCGACCCAAAACGTAGTTTCTATAAAAAGAAAAAAAAAAAATTAAAACAAAGGAAATTTAATAAAAATAAAAGTAACAGTTTCGGCTTCGACAGGGTTGGCCCTCGCATCACATACAACACGCACATAAAAATAAATTAGATTTTACTACTATTATTTTTTTTTTGTAGTTTGGTGTTAAATTGGTGGATAAATAAATTAAATTATAGTTTTATTTATTATTTAGGTGTTGGAGAGGTTCAACACACACCTAGATCTTCACATTTGCTAAGATATTGTGGTTAAAAGTGTTTTGGTATCACTCTAAAAGGCCTCCCACCATTAGAGGTATCTATGTGTAGAGTGTTGATCCCTTCACCTTCCCGTTTCCATCCTATACCTCCCCAAATCTTCTACAATGTTTTTTAATTACAAATATATCCTTTTCTTTAATTTTTTACTTTATTTTTTACTTTTTAACCCTAATCTTAAATTTCACTTTCTACTTGAGCAGCCCCACCTCCCCCTCTATGTGATTCTCACCTCCCAAATTCCCAAACTTCATGTCTGTTCTCCAAACTCTTTATCAGTTTCTCGAAACTCTAGATCCATGGTGCTTCTCCATATCTGTTTCTCCTTACACCCTTTCACTTTTATCTTTATTTGATTGTAAAGAAATATAAAATTATTTTGATGATGCTGCTGCCAGAACCATGGAAGCCTCCGCTGCCTTCTCTCTCTGCACGTGAGCACCTTTTTGGGTTTTATCCAAGATACCAGTTATAATACTTTTCCATGCCTTACTTACTCTTAATATTAAATGATATCTTGCTGAGAATTAAGGAGTGCGTGTTTGATGGCCATGGAGAGTGTGTTTCCGAATCCGATTAGAGTGTTTGGGAAAAGGGTTTGATTTCACATGTGATTTTCAATTGAAGTTTGCCAAGGGAAAAAGAAGTAGAAGATTGGTGGTTGTTGATGAAGAGAACATGAGGGACATTAATGTTCCTGGTACTGCTGCTACAATTCCCAATGTTTCCCAGGATATTTGCTGTGACTAGGGGGATCGCTTCGTTTCACATCCGATGTCTTCAATTCAATCAGGTCTCTCCATAATTCTTGCTGAGTAGAGAAATCGTTTGTGAAATTGTTGAGTGGAGAAATCGTTTGTGAGATGTCGCAGAGGTTAATATAAATGAAAATTGGCTTGTTGCTCGTTATCAAGCTCGTTATCTATGGCAGTGATTTCTTAATATGAATATGCTATGAACATATATAAGAGATTGATGCACCCTCCCGGGTGACTTCTTCATACAATAAAAAAAAAAGTTTTTGAATCGGATGTTCACATCCGTTTGTCGATATTCGTTCACATATGTGGAGATCGGTTTAAAAATCTAACGTATATTCACATCCGTAAAATGGAATGGGGAGGTGCAGGGAACACTGTGTGGAGGTGGAGGGATTAACTCCTCTATGTGTATATAAACCCATGATCAGCCCGGCCCAACCCAACCCACCATGAGTTGGCCACTTAGTGAGCCAACCCAACTAGGCTCATTGATTAGAGAGCCAAAAAAACTCGAACCCGACCCGACCCACCATGGGTTGGTGGGTTAAATAGGTTGGGTCATTGACTCACTTAATTTTTTTTTTACTCTCTTCTCAAATTCTTATAATATGTTACTTTGGTCGATCAAATTGAAATAGTAATAATTGGACCAATTGATATAAAAGAAACTGAAAAAAGCTGAAGAATCTAAATTATTAAGTAGCATGTGTTTATTTTGTATTTATTAATATTAAAAAAATTAAAGAATCTTAGTTATCATAAGTAACATGACTTTATCTTGAAATAATTAATATAAAAAAACTGAAAAATCTTAGATACATAAAGGATGTTTTATATATAAGATATTTTATATGATTTTATATTGTTATGATTGTGTATATTAAATAATGAAAAGTGTTTGATGAAGTTATTAAGTGATTGTAAAAATATTGTATATATTTTCCCAATCCATTACTCAAATCCCTAAAATATATCATTCATCACATACCATTTTCTTTCACAGCTCAACCTTCTTTTTCAATTTGAACACCCTTTTTATCAATATTTTTTTTTATATGATCTTTTCTTCCCCAAACTTAAATTTTCGCATAGCGCACCATGTGCTGCATTGTATCCTTTCTTTCTTGCAGATGGCACCTCCCAAGAGCACACAAGAGAAGAAGAGGAAGACCACCAGAGGGTCTTCTTCTAGATCCCAACCTGCGGAGGCCCAAGAGGAGAACTTGGTCCTTAACTATGACCACGACCGCTTTATTTCAGAGGCAGCTCAAGACAGGTTTAACTAGAATATCACGGGCAGAGGCCTTCTACCTAAGAGGCGTACTGAATTGAAACCTGGGGAGTATGACCACATACAGGAAGAACTGGAGAGGAGGAAATGGCATTTCGTCTTAGCCAACCTCCCATATGAGATAGATGAAGTATTGATGAAGAAATTTTATGCAAACGCCTAGAAACCTGACCACTCTCAGCCTCACTCTAGAGTCTCCAAGGTGCGAGACAAGATTGTACGCTTTGACACAAGATCATTGAACAGGATGTTGCATACACTCATGTTTCAGTCGTTCCCTCTATGCACTTTTATGTCCAGCTATCCTGACCATGACCTTATTGCCTCCACTTTATGCCTCCCAGGATATGGCTATCAGCTAGGGACGAGTGGGGCGCCAGTGAGAATTTTAAGGAAACATCTGAATTCACTGGCAACCATCCGGAGCACCTTCACCTTCACAAACATCAGTCCAAACTCTCACACCTCTGACATCAACCTAGAGCGTTCATATATGGTTTATGGTATTATCACAGGTATTGATATGAATGTGGGAGCTTATATCTCCCAGGAGATTGCGCTGATTGCTGAGAATGACTCTTGCAAGCTTGGCTTTTCAACTCTGGTGACAGTCTTGTGTAAGACAAGTGGAATAGTTGGGGTATCCGATATAACTCTAAAACTACAACCCCCTCTCAACAAGAAATTTTTTGACAAGAATTGCACCAACAGGGAGGAGTTGTCTGCAATGAATGTCCCTCCTCTAGTTCCCCCTCCACGCAAGAACGTAAGAGCCACCAGGCCTCCTCCCTCAGCTTCATCAATTTCTTCAGCCGACATGTTTACTGGCTATATGCGTCAGAGTCTGGCTCGATAGGATGACATACATGGCTGGTGTACCCACATTCGGCAGAGCGTGGTGTCCTTGCAGGACAATATGTACAACCTTTCCCTAGGCATCCATGATTTTCCTCCAGATTCACTAATGATTGTCGCCCAGTTTGCAGCGCAGATTCCATGACCTGAGGACAGGCCTCAGTCCAGATGGGGGAGTGCTTACCCAACACCACCAAAGCCAGAACTAGAGCAGGAGGAGGACATGATGGCAGGTGACGGTGATGAGGAGGAAGAGGAGCCAGATCCTAGATGGACACAGCAGAGTTACCATACACAGGAAAGCCAATGGAGATCAAGGCCAGATGGGTCTTGGTAGAGTTGATGGACAAAGACTCCTGTGTTTATATTTATTGTCATTTTGTTTTGTATTTGAGTTTAGTTGTTCTTATGTGAAACTTTGTTTAGTTGATTTATGTTTGTGGTTGTAAAGACAATTGCGTTTTGATTTAATGATTATGCATTATCCGATTAAATTATGTGATTCTTGAGGATGATGACATGTATGTTTGTGGTTGTTGTGCTTCAGAATGCTTATGTGTGTATGAATATGACAAGATCTGTGAGTGTTGAAAGCATATGTTAATTGAGAGATATTGAGTTGTCTGGATATGGAATTGGCTTTTGCATGATTTTGATTCTACGTACATGCACACACTTTTTGGTTAAGGATGAAAAAGGCCCTGTTTATTATTGATTATACAGCTCCTTGGCCAGATAGTCAACCTTGAGACACTGTGCTACATTTGTAAACCCTTTTTGAGCTTTGATGTCTTTCTTTCACCTTAGAAGAGAACATATACTATGAATTTGTGAGGTTAAGGTTGAATTTAAGTTTGGAGGAAGAAAATATCATATAAAAAAAAAATTGATAAAAAGGGTGCTCAAATTGAAAAAGAAGGTTGAGCTGTGAAAAAAAATGGTATGTGATGAATGATATATTTTGGGGATTTTAGTACTGGATTGGGAATTGAAGTTGTTCTCTTCTTAATAGGTGTCTTTGAATCCAAGAAAAATCATTATTCTTTTTCTAACCAAGCCAAGCCATAACCTGAAAAGACCTTTGGACTAAACCAATAACGTGTGAAGTGTATGAATCAAATGAAATGCAAAAGTTGATGAAGTTCTGTGACAATTCTACTGTCATGTGAGGACAAACACTTGAGTGGTGAGGAATGATAAATGCTGATATGGTTGTTCATATTCTATGCATAGGTGATTTTGAGAGTAACGCACCATGTCATATTTGTTTGAAATCTTTGGGAATGCATGTGATTTTTTCTTTGATGTGCAAAGTCATTTTATCAAAATGTCAAGTGTCTTTGTTGATTTTTCTTAATTTCCTGAGGGCATGAAATAATTCAAGTTTGGGGCGTTGATAAGTGTGAAAAAGAGTTGTTTTTACACTTATAAACGATCTCAATCTTGTAATTATTCATGTTATTACTCAGTGAAAGTTGTAATAGGAAGTAGATTGTCATGTAAAATATTGTACAGGAAATAGTGTATTATTTGGAATCTGTCAGCCAATTCTCGCTCAGCACACGCCCAAATTTGTAGAGCCAGCAAAATGAATTGGCTAACAGATTCCAAATAATACACCCTTTCTTGTACAATATTTTACATAACAATCTACTTTCTATTACAACTTTCACTGAGTAATAACATGAATATTTACAAGATTGAGATCATTTATAAGTGTAAAAACAATTCTTTTTCACTCTTATCAGATATGTGCATATGAATGTTATGGGGTCATCTCACAAATACTTAAACAACATTTGATTCCGAATTTCCCCTTTTCCTAAAGCCACAAGAGAAAAAAAGAAAACAAAACTCGACCTTACAAAATACGTCAAGAAATACAATCATACATAATCAGAGTACAATCATATTTCCTTATCATTCTAATGGAGTCTGAATTTAATTTTTATTTTAACTAAAACATCACCGAATCAGAAATCACTAAGCACCTCAAGTCTTATTTCTTTTCATACTTATCAAATTTGATCTACCAATTCTCTCATCAAAACTACCAGTCTAACTACCCTAGCCTTCAGAATCTTCTACTCCTCACACCCCACATCTTCATCTTGACTATTAGTTTCAATATAGTTTCAATAGCCAATTACTTCACTTATAGTAGAAAAGGCACGTAAAATCTAGTACCTAATTCATTTACTAATCATAGACATCGTAGACACAGGATAAATGCTTTACCAAACCCAAAACAAAATTAGTAGCAATACCACAACTTAAAAGACTCAAGACTATGAAGGTTTGCAATTCATATAAAACATCCAATTCAATGACAACTAGATCATTAGGAGAGATAGCACATCATATAAAATCAAACAATTCCTATCAAGCATAAAAACAAAATCCTGTTAGTAATCAATACCTCTCTAACAACATTCACAGTATAAAACACTAGAACAATTAGAGTTTAAACATTGGAACCTAGACAAGCTCACTTCCCAAAGCTCCAAAATTATTGCTCTAATACCATTAATATAATATTCCTAATTTTGATTTCACAAAAATGTGTAAATAATTAAAATTTTTACAATCATAAATAGAATCATTTTATTTTAATCGATTAGAAATCTATAAAGGAAATTTCTTTCATATTCCACATCATGGTTATTTAATATTTACAACTCAGTAATTAAATATGAAAGTATACAACTACAAAACAATTTAAAACCATACATTAAATACGCATGTCTCTTATAAATTTTCCCAAGTCTTTATCCTATCTCTCACTCGTCAATATAATCTTCTACACCTAAATAGTCATCTACATTCCTACCTGAGCTCACGTACAACATACGTTATACAATCATTGCATAGACACACATACAGACAAGCAAATAGAAATGTATGGGTGAGCTAACATTTACAATATATACACAAGGCATATACCATATCAAAATACAATAATTAAAGTATTAAAATTAATACCATTCACCCAAAACTTAAGCATCATATCATCATTCAGTCAAGAACACTTCTCAATTTCTAACGATATCAAGCATCACAAGTATCATGCCATTTCAATTATAAACGTTGAGACTCTAATTACGTAATTGAACATCTAACCATATTGAAAGAAACTTAGATACTAACCACATGCTCAACTATCATAAACCAACCACCATAACACCAAAACATAATAAAAAACATTCTAATTTTACCTTAAACAAATTAAAAATCATATCCACACAAGTTTTGGGCACACATTAGCATGACTAGGAAGGAGGAAGACATGTTCCTCTCGGATCATGCACGAACATGGTCAAGGAGAAACTTATGAACTCAAAGGTTCACATCTAAACATAACTAAAGCCCAATCAGATTTCCAAAACCAATTTCAAGAGCTTTTCATCACCATAAATCAGATTCTAAGGCAGATTCAAAGTGTCATTGATTCAAAAGAGTTTACTTTCAAATTTGAGTTTTCACGTGTCTCAATTTTTTTTTCGTGATGTTAATGTGCTACCATTTTCCAAGTTAATTGAGTGTAAAAATATTGATTTCTTCCAGCCAAAACAAAGGAGATCAAAACTGTCCATGGTGGTAAATTGAATCTAGGATAAGTTCATGTATATATGATCACGGTTTTGGACCAGAAAAGAATAAGATAAGGTTTTGTTTTCTTCATGGTTACATCTGGAAAATGGTACAGACCAAGAGGGATTTATCACATAACAAAACCAGTTCACAAGTGCCAAAGGTGGAAGACTATGGCTTTAAGAAAATGGAGCAAACTTGGCCAAGGACACGTGGAAGGCCATGGTTTTCACTTGGAGAGATGATAATGAAAGAAAGAATCCACATCTTGGATACGTAAGTTTCATCATACGTTTAGAAGAAACAAAAATTAGAAGAAAGGAATAAACACCTTGGTCAAAAAAATTGATTAAAGAATTCTGATTCTAGAAGTGTAACATACTCCACGTTTGTCATATTAATAAAACCAATGAATAAATTAATCAGAACATACAGCAGGCCATAAACTTCTCTCAATGCATCAGTCCAAAACTCATATAGTTGAGAAGAGATTGAATAATTGCAAGTACCGTGAATTAAGAAAGAAAGGCTTTCAAAATGAATAAAGAACTATCATGGAGTGTCCCACCTTGCCTACCACAAAACTATTTTCGTAGAAGTTAATTATTTTAGCCTTATAATAAAATGGCCAGCACCACAACGTTCATACCTTACCCTTTTAAACCAATAATTAAAACCAAAAGGATAAGCTTACACTTGAATGAAACAAAAACACCAATCCATAAGTTATGCAGGAAAATATGGTCACGGTATTAAAACTCCACCATGAAGAGTAAAAAAAATTTTTGTCCAGCCTAATCAGATACACATAATGATAATAAACCAAGGACAGCTAAGGACAAGGCATATAGTCTGAATAAAAGAATTGTAAACATGAATCATGTTCAATGGACCAAGCTTTACAAAGACCAAACTGTCTGCAGCTAAAATATGGTTTAGTTACGTGAATGGTAAGTCGGACTTGGTCTATTTGAAATTTATTAAATAAAGCTAAGTGTGTACAAATAATTCTTCAACCAATCTATTTTAATAAGGAAAACCATGGTTCAAGAATGCAAATTTTGCTAATACCGTGAGCTGATATACACGCTGTCCAAATCAGCTTAAAAAATATGAGGTTGCACTAAGTGCTGTCAAATTTCAGAATTGGAAATGACAAGAAAATCAACTACCTTTGCATGCGAATGGCCGGAACATGTTTACATGTTAATATGAAAAAGACTTCAACCTAGGAAATAAAACAAGATGGTCACGTTGTAAAGCAACTTGACTACACCCAATTGAAATTTTTATTGCACCGAAAATGTTCAACACAAAGGTTCAAATTCTGACATTAGGAATAATTGATTCAATAGGAATTCAAGCTTCAAAGATTAAAACATGGTCAGGCCTAGGAAAGTGAAATTCCCATGTGAAAAGATATACAACCATTGTTCATCACCGTGAGAGACAAGGATGGTGTCTAAACTAAAATATTTGAAAGTAATCTTAACCTACCATGTGTGTCAGCCACACTTTGAAAAGTTTTCACCAAAAACATTCATAAAAACATATTAAAACGCAACAAAAGGTCCTACTCTGACTCATATCAGTTTGCCAAACTAAAAGAAGGCTAGTTGTACACTTTATCTCAATTATGAATTGAACTACTGCAGAAAATTCTGCACCTAATATTTTCAAGACTAGTAGCATAAATAAATCTGAAAAATATGATTCCCCTTGTTTCCTTATGTGTACATCAATTAGAAACAATGAATCAAAACAAACCAAAACAGACTAGCTCCCCATACCTGGTAAGAATTTTCCTCACGCTAAAACCCTCGACGCGAAACTCTTTGAACACCTCTCGCTCTCCACTTCCACGCTCTCGATTGCTCACGATTCGCCTTTGTTTTCCGATACTCTACACTCTAGGTTGCTTGGCCCTTAATCCTAGGGTTTAAGGGTTTTGAAGCAAAAGAAAAAGAAAATGAGAAGAATGGTGGTGGTTTTCATTCGAGTTTGAAGAGCAGACGAAAATTGAGGAAGAAGAGGATTAGAGTTTGTTCCAATGTTCCTATCTCGGAGACTCTCACCTTCGCCTCCTCGTGGTAAGACAAATGGGCTTCGAGACCAACCAAAAAAGACCAATTCCGTGCAAAAAAATAAATAAAAACAGCAATAAAAGAAATAAGATCAAGGTAGTCTTGTCGATGACAAAAGTTTTTATTTTAATTATTATTATTATTATTTTATTTATCATTAAAAAAATATTAAAAATATTTTTAATTATTTTCAAAAATATCTTTATTATTTTCATTAAGAATAAATTTTTATTATAAATGTGAAAATAAAAAAAAAAATAAAGTTATTGCTTCCTCCATCATATATCAAAAGCTTCTGAAAAAAAAAATTCCATAGAAGTTTGGTGATTGTCTTCCAAAAAAACAACATTTTAATGTTCCCGAAAATGAAATCCAAAATAATATGGTGCTGGAGAAATTTGATAGATACAGAAAACAACAGCCCAAAATATTAATGAAATGTATCTTGTAAAAGGAAGTAATTAAATGGCCCAACCCATGTAGAAGATAAACAAAACATGTTCGAAAATAATGCGTGGTGCAAAAATTAAAAATGAATGCAAACAATAAGCTCCAACCCGTGTGGAATTATTATATAGACGATTGCACAAGAAAGCCTAATAATAATAATAAAGGTAGAATGGAGGTGTAGGTAAAAAAAAAAATGGAGGTGCAGGTAGGTTCAGTCCATCCTAATTTCTTCATTCCAAATGAACCAAGAGAGTTACTCCCTCCATCATCCCACACAACTCCCTCCACCTCTCTTTTCCTTTTTTGTCCTTCAGTAATATTTAATTTTTGTTTTTATTTTTTTCCCAATAACCAACCAGTTCATTAATCTCTCCACCTACCAATATATGAATTCACCTCCACAACAGTCTATCACTACCGCTTTAATGAAATTCCTCTCAATCTTCTTTACCCTGTGATTTTTGTTTGGTGAAAGTGTGGTGGTGTAATGTGGGGTTATTATGGTGTGTTTGGTTGGAGATAACACAACTTCGTTGTGGTGTAAGAAAGTGTTCCGATGATTAGAGGAAATGGAAAAGCTTAGTAGTAGTGCAGTGGATATGAAATACAAGTGGTGGTGTGGTGGTAGTTGAAGGTTCATAGGTTTGAATATACAAGTGTAACACAGTAACATATGTGGATATGAGTTGCTTCTTAAACGCATGTCAAGATCCATGGACGCATGTCAAGATCTGTGGACTCATACCCACATCCGTTGCATTTAGTTGCAATGTAAGTGTCACTCAAATTTTGCATGTCAGATTTTTCCAACCCACTAGTGCAGAAAGGGCTTTAGACGTCTGTTATTTTGGCCTTTTAACGTCAGATCCAAATCTGACGTCTTTCTGGGTGACATTAATAAGACGTCAGACTTGATATACCAAACGTCTATATAGACGTCGGATGTATCCATATCCGACGTTTATAGGCCCTAGAACGTTTTGTCTACTGTAACTCATTGGAAGTCTATTTGTGAACTAACAGACGCCTAAAGATGTCGGACATGGCATTAACAAACGTCTATTGGGTATTTTTTTTTTAAATTAATTTATTTTTACAATAAAACCACACCTGAAAAATAGAAAATTGTCCCAGAACAGTATACTATAATGTATGTATGTATGTGTGTGTCTATATATATATATATATATATATATATATATATATATATATATATATATGCGTTTCAACTAAAGAAAGTTCTACTTAATCTAAAAAACAATTCAATACCAAAACTATCAAAATATAAACTTAAATTAAACTTAAGTAATGTTCAACAACAAATATAAGTGTTCCTAGCTCCATCTTTATAGAAGATAAGTTGTCCACTCCTGCCTTATCTCCCTAATTGTGTCCTTTGGTATAGGAGATGTACTCTTGAAGCGCTGCAAAATGAAGAAAGATTCATTATGGTTTCATATATGTTCAAAGATGAATTTGATTTGTAATGTATTGAAGGTAAGCATCATTACCTCGTTCTAGTCATCTGTAATGACAGCTCAAATGATGGTCTTAATCCAAGACATGACATAAAAGCCACATTCCCATGAATCTAGCTGCTTTTTACACAAAAATGACAAACTAAATAGTCAAGAATTTAGATCATTCAATAACATAGAAAATGAATTAGAACTATAAATGACTTACAACCTTTGGATACAAAACTTGAACTAGTTGACCTCGGGATTTACCCATAACTCTATTTAGATTGAAAACACAAAGTAATATTAATATAACTCTATTTATCATAAAAATTTAAGGTCAACATGAAATTCAAAGTCATTTTTGGAGAAACCTTAACCTTGAAGCATGCTTCTTAAGTCATTTTTCATTTTCCTATGTAGTAAACAAAACCATATAATTCCACATTGTTTAGGAATGATGACCATCAGCTGCCAGTGAGACCTATCATGAATCATAAATAGTTAGTAAACTAATTAAATAAACTTTAATGAACTTTTACATAAAACAACACATACCCATCAATGTATGGCACAAGGTATACGTCTTTATTTGACTCAGCCATCCATGTTTGTAAATAATATTGTTTGCTTTCAAGTGTGTTACCAGAAGGTTAAATGGTCTGAGGTTCAACAAATTCGTGCATGGAAGATCGACCTTGGTCTACAATGATTGTGTCCATGTACCTAAAACAACAAAGTTAAGTTGTTAGAAACTAGGAATCTGAATAAAACTAATATGGAAGACAAAATTAACTATCTTACATGCACCATAGTTGAAGGATGGAAATATTCAAAATCCTGTCTCCCCCAATGATCTTCAATGCATCATTGAATGTGATATATACTAGTACATTGGGGGGGGAGACCAAATACTCTCAAATCCCAGTATATTTCTACTGCTCCTCTCTTCAACTTGAGTAATCTTGTCATTAGCTTTAATAGAGGATCATCCTCTACTTCAGTCATCTCATCATCTTCAGTTATGACTGGCTCATCCATCGGCTGCTTGTGAACTAAAGATAAGAATTTCAAAGTTATCAATAAATATTTTTAAATTTAACATAGAAATACTTATAATAAAAATATTATACCTGTGGAGTAGCAATGTGTGACATGATCAATGCTCTAGGCCAGGCTATAAATCATCCTATGGCCTCCCCCACAAAATGAATTTCTGGAGTGGGTACAGGCACCTGAGCCCGGGGATCCCGAACCTCGTCAATCTTCACACGCACGTAGTGGGGTAATATCCTCCCTCAAGTACCCGTCTGATAACCACAATGCGTGGGGGATCCCCATCAACCAATAGCTCATACTGACCACTATACTAGGTAGGTTCTACAGCAGAGCATGATCCTCTAGTGTTGACACGAGGTGCTGTGGGAGCTTCAGTGGGCAACCCCATAGTGCCTTGCATCATGGAATGCAGCTTCTTATCAAGCGCTTTTTGTATTTCTTTTGTTCTTGTAGCTGCTCCATTAATTGTTGCTCCATTGATCTCATGCTTTGGTTGAGTCTTTCCTCCCACTGAAGATCCATCTGCCTCAGTGCCTCCTGACTTGTTGATTGAATGTTTTTTTGTGTAGGGCCAAAGTAGTCACGAAGACCCATCGCCCCAAAAACTCCACGTAGACGTCCTAGGTGCTTGGGCTTTCCAATGGTCGTTGTTAGAATGTCGTTCCTACCTTGGCTGTTGTGATTTATTGATTATTTAAGACTTGAGAAACGAAATTTAGGGTTTATAATGCAAAAATGAAAATAAACATGCATGCAAAGGTTGATCAATTGATCAAGAAAATACGCAGGTGAATGATATGGATGAATTGTGTTGTCGGGGTTTTCGACTTTATCGTATCCACTCTCATATATTTACGAATTCTACTTCTTGATTAATTTCAATGCCACTTTCTAATTTACCCTAAACCCGATGTCTCAGTGAAAAGAGCCTATTCCTAATTACTAGTTTACAATGTCTTGTCTCCTTAGCAATTGGTCATGCATTACATTCGCACCAAAGCTTAACGACAATTGGTCCTCCTATTCCTATGTCTAGGTAATATTGCTCCCAAGAGAATTTCCCCATGTCTAAATTTCCCTGTATGTGTCCATATCGAAAAAATCAAAGATCTCGCTATTGAATGAGTTAAACACAAAGAATCCATAGAGAATAGAGGAAAAACTCTAACAATTAATGAAATAAAGCATATAGATTAAGAATCAATTCAATATATGAGAGTTTCAAAGGATTACATCGTTTCCCCAACAACAATGGAGGTTTAGTTCACCATAGACATGGTGAAACTAGATGAAAATAATGAAAAGAATGAAAGATAAAACCCTAGAAATTGTAGATCGGAGCTTCCGCCTCCAAGGGGTGAAGAAAGTGTTTTTGCACCTCTTTCTGTCAAAAGATACCCTTTTTGGGTCGTGCAAATCAATATATAGTTCATAAAAATTAGTAGAAATTGGCCCAGGCCCAAGAGACTGGCGCTCAGCGCTGGATTACTGCTCAGTGGTAGGCGCGGTACTCATAGATGTTGCTCAGTGTTGTCGCCCAGGCGTCTGGTAGTGGCTTCTCTGAAGAGGCTGGCGCTCAACGGTGAAAGTGCCCCTCAGCGGTGGCTGCATCACTTGATTTTCCCCTCAGCATTGGCGCTTAGGTGTTGGCCAGAGAACTCCTCCACGAGGCTAGCGCTCAACGGTGCCTGCAATTCTTCTTTTAAGCAATTTTCGTTCTTTTCTTGAGTCAAACTCCTTACCACTTCAACTTCCTTCATTCAATTCATGTTAATTCCTTCTCATGAATGATCAATTAACTAAGCACATATGTAATCATGAATTCATGGAATCATTCCTCACCAAATAAAGTGTTTCCCTCAATCCCTCGGGTGTTTCAAGAGGTCACTCCTTCCCTCTATTATCCACATGTCACATACAATAAAATCGCCTTTCATTTACCACAATCAAACATACTCACACATACATGCCATTACAAGGACTTTTCAAGGCTTATAACGTGGTTAGACTAACAAGAAAAATTGGTTTTTCTAGATCACAAAATCCTTGAGTTAAGAGAGTTATTCAACATTTATAATTCAAGCACAAACTCTCTTTTGATAACCAATCTCACTCATTCCCAACTTTCCCCTTTTTTGCGTTGACCTTATCTTTCTTTCATTCTATCTTTTCTATCTTTTTCATCTTTTTCATGCTTTGCTCAACACATTAGCTCAATGCTTATCTTTTTCTTTTTCAACTTTCTCAACAACCCCAAACTTGAACCTTAATCAATACCACGCAATAATTATCAACTTAACTCAAGGTAAAGATTTTCAAAAAGAATTTTCACATACTATTTAAGGCTTAGGTTCAAAAAGGGTATAACACATTGTGCTTTTCTTAATTGGGACGAAAATTTATGCATTGGCTAAGAAAGGGCTAATAAAAAATGGCCTTGATCATATGATACAAGCATGCAATTCAGTCAATCATAGAAACCTAGGCAAAATCATTCATGCTTTTAAGTAGATAGCAATCATATCAACAAAAACTCTAGAGCTCAAAACCTCACATATAAGCTCACTCAATATTCCAACTATCCCAGATAAACACCCTACTTAACATCATAACCATAATCACAACATCATGCATTTGTTCACATAGCTTGTGAACACCCACCTGTATATCAGCATATAGTGCACAATCTCAACATCAATCAATAACAAGCATCATCAAGCAATACCCATCATGCAAAATTAATTGTCAAACCACTACATCAGATGAAGTTTTCAACCAAGTACATCAAATCCTATACTAAAAGCAGAAGCAAATAAGTTCAAATTACAAAGCCAAAAGATAAGAAAAATCCTGTTCTAGTGTCGATAACATCCATCAGTAGATGCTATGTCATCTCCTCAATCCATACTGTGATCTGAATCCTCTTCATCTCCTTCTTCTGCATCCTCAAAGTCAGTGTCCTCCTCATCATCTTCCATGTCTGGAGCTTCAGCTGCTCTAGCTCCACCAGCCTATGCATCATCTGCGCCCATGCCACCACATTGTTGAACTCGTCCATGGTCCACCTATGTGTAGGAGGCGTGTCTTAAAGCCCAATAATCATCTCAGTTGTGGCCACCTGCCCTCTGTGGATGAATTGCAATCTGGCCTCCATCAGAGACATGTACATGTCTCTCATCTGGAAAGGCTATGCATCATGAGCCGGTGCATGTCCCTATGGTGGACCTCTCCTCCTAGGACGTCTTTGAGGCACTGGCTGGGCCGCCTCATCTCCTCTGCAATATTGCCTATAATAAGCCTCATCAATGGCTTTTCTCGACCTCTCCAATGGTGGAATAGAAGTATCCACTCCAGCTAGCTGGCACAGGTGTGTAATCAGAGAAGGATGTCTCTGTCAGAATTGCTGCAGTGGAATGGTTAACATGGAATAACAAACCAAGAGGGATTTTAATACAAACGTGTGCCTTGTAATCTCTACTCAATCAAACTTACTATGCAAATAATAAATATAAATAAAAGAGTAAGGTTGAGAGAAATTTGCACAGATAAATTTTATACTGGTTCGGATCTTACCAATCCTACGTCCAGTCGCTTATCTCAAATCAAGATAAACTTTCCACTATCACAAAACAATTACAAATAATAATCACAAA
>NW_014543415.1:359704-362840 GCF_000741045.1 Vigna radiata var. radiata | reverse complement strand
GTGAATTGGTTATATTACTTTTTCGTGCCTTTTAGTATTTTTCTCAAATTCACTTACTAAGCGGATAATTAAACTGAAATAAATAGAGTAAGGAAGAGAGAAAAGTTGCACAGATGATTTTATCCTGGTTCAGATCACAAAGATCCTACGTCCAGTCGCTTATCTCAAAAACAAGATAAACCTTTTTCACTAAATACAAAACAATTACAATTAATAGTCATGCAGAAAATTAACTTGTAAGAGTTTAGAATACCACCTCTCTTGAAACCACAAGAGTTGAACTTACACCTCCTTTGAGTCTTCACAAAGGATGACCACCTCCTTCGAATACTTCACGAAGGATGATTCTCTTCCAAGCACTTCCTCAGACGCACCAAGGATGAACAAGCTATTCCTCTGTCACCATAGTAGCACTTCACAACTTTGCAGACAAGAGTTTCTTTATCTTCAGCAATAACACAATGTTCTCAATGATTTCAGATGTTTAAAGCACAGGGGAAGAGTTGTTGTTGATGAATAAAGAGAGCCTATAAATAGACTCAAGCAAAAACTCTTCCATTCTACGAAACTGGCCATTTAACGCATTTAATCGATTAATATTAGTGTTAATCGATTAAAATAAGTACAACGGCTAGTTTTTCAAATCAGAAACCTCCAACGGCTAGTATTAATCGATTATTCTCAGGATTAATCGATTATTCTCAGGATTAATCGATTAAAACTTGCTTTAATCGATTATTCCAAAACTGATTGGGTTCTGGCTTCTGTAGCGATTTTAACCGATTATATTAGCATTAATCGATTAAAACGGAGAAGTTTTGATTCTAAACAGTAAATACAAAGTATAAAGGTACAAGAATCAAAACCTACTACAAATCTAAGTCCTAAATAATTAAACTACAATTATTACAAAAACTTTTCATAACAAAAATAAGTCTTCAAAGGATCTTCATGAATCTTGATAAATCTTGACTTGATTTCTGCATCATCAAAACTTCATCTTCATCATTTTGCTAACAGGTTTTACCTCAAGGTCCACAATTTTATTAAAGACAACATGTTTGGAATAAATTTTTTTCAAATTTTGTTTTTTTTTTAAAAAAATAAATAAAAGAAAATAAATTAAAAAAATTAAAAGTTGAACATGGTCATTTGGGTTATATAAAAAATAATGAAATCATTTTACAACCCAAACATATCTACCACTTGGAACACCATAATGCTTAATTTTGCATTTATTTGAAGTATGACCCTTTTTCATACAATAAAAGCATGATATAAAGTTTGTGTTCCTATGACCTGTTCCTTTTTGTACCCATGTTCTACGGGTTCTATTATTATGTTTATTTTTAATTTTAGGAACATACTTATTTTTAACAACCTTATTTTCATTATTTTTACTGCATTCTCCTAAGGTTGTATGTTCTAGCAGTTTCTTAAAATTTTCGCAAGATGCACATTCATCACTACTAGTTAATTTACTCTTTTCAAAAAATAAAACTTTATTTTTCAAATCTTTATTTTCTTCAAAAATTTTTTCAAAATTTAATTTTAAATTTTTATTTTCTTCAAGAATATTTTCAAATTCTGATTTTAAATTTTTATTTTCTTCAGAAATGTTTTCAAAATTTAATTTTAAACTTTTGAAATCCTTTTTCAATTTCTCATGAGCTTTATCTAATTTTTCAGATTCTACTAGTAAAGCAGCATAAGTTTCATGCAATTCACTTTCACTATATTGACTATAATTATCAGAATCGCTAGATGTATTTACTTGGCTTCCAGCGTCGTCGTTTGCCACTAAACAGATGTTTGCCTCTTCATTAGATTCGCTCAAATAAGAAATTGTTTCATTGTCACCGTCCCATGCAATGTAGGCTTTCTTTTTCTTGAAGAACTTCTTTTCTTTTATTTCTTCACTCTTCTTTTGATTTGGGTAGTCTGATTTTAAGTGTCCCCTTTCTCCGCAACCATAACATCTATATTTTGAGGAGGATTCTCGATTTTCTTTCTTTTCGACATTGAATCTTCCTTTGTCTTTTGATTTCATGAACCTGTTGAGCCTTTTTATCACGAGTCTCAGATTTTCTTCATCTTCTGAGTCTTCATCTTCTATTTTGTTTTTGCTTCTTTCTACCTCAGATTTTAAGGCTAAACTCTTTTTCTTTGTTTTTCCCATTGCTTCTTCTTCATCTAGTCTTCCAAGGACAAGTTCATGCTCTCTCAACTTTCCAAATAATACCGCCATAGTCATTGTGTTGAGATTTTGTGACTCAGAAATTGCAGTCACTTTTGGTTGCCACGACCTATCTAAAGATTTCAAAATTTTTATATTAAGTTCATCATTTTCGAAAGACTTACCTAGTCCAATTAAATGATTAACGATATTGGTGAAGCGTTTCTGAACATCTGAGATTGTTTCTCCTTACTTCATCCTAAACATTTCATATTCTTGGATCAAGGTATTCTTTCTCGTTCTTTTCACGTCATCTGTACCTTCGTGGGTCACTCTCAGCACTTCTCACATCTCTTGAGCAGTCTTACAAACTGAGATCCTGTAAAACTCGTCAACGGTTGAAGCAGATGAAATGATGTTTCGGGCTCTCACATCATTTTGAAATCTTTTCTTATCTTCAGCAGTCCACTGAATACGGGGCTTTGGTTCCTGCATATTGTTAATAGGAATAGACGAACCAAATGCAATAACATCCCAAATCTCACAATCAATAGACTCAATAAATATTTGCATCTAACCTTCCAGAATGCATAATTTTCACCTGTGAATAAAGGTGGTATATTGATAGAAACACCCTCTGCAAAAGTTTGATATGATCCTGCCATTTGAATAACTATCAAATCGAGCTCTGATACCAATTGTCAGAATTGCTGCAGCGGAATGGTTAGCGTGGAATAACAAACCAAGAGGGTTTTTAATACAAACGTGTGCCTTTTAATCTCTACTCAGTTAAACTTACTATGCAAATAATAAATATAAATAAAAGAGTAAGGTTGAGAGAAATTTGCACAGATAAATTTTATATTGGTTCGGATCTTACCAATCCTACGTCCAGTCGCTTATCTCAAATCAAGATAAACTTTCCACTATCACAAAACAATTACAAATAATAATCACAAA
>NW_014543415.1:356597-358899 GCF_000741045.1 Vigna radiata var. radiata | reverse complement strand
AAACATTTAAACTACAATTATTACAAAAGCTTCTAATAACAAAAAATAAATATTCAAAGGATCTTCATGAATCTTGATAAATCTTGACTTGATTTGGGCATCATTAAAACTTCATCTTCATCATTTTGCTAATAGTCCCAAGGGTGCCTTGTTGTTTGTAGTGAGGGTGCAACTCTTAATCTCATTTGCTATTATTTGGCCAATGTTAACATTCATTCTTCTAAGCACGCAGTATAAGAACATGGCCCTGGCAACAGTGATGTCCGAGACATGAGAGCAGGGTTGGATGTTAGCATAAGAGAATGTCATCCAATATTGTGTTAGAGGCGTCAAGTTAGCCCTCTTGATGTGCACAATTGCACTGTTACTATTCCTGTGAAAGCGCCCTCCAAGCACACATAGCATGATTTCTATATCATCAATGTGTTGTCATCATCAAAAACCAACATGGGATTAGGTTCCACTACCACAATGCTCCCCTTATATCAACAGACTTCACAACGACGAAAACGTTAGTGTAGGTTTTATGTTATGCGGGAATGACTTCTTCTCTTCCTTTCTCTCTTACTTGGCTTTTCCCTCTCATCAAATGACTCTAATTTGACCTACTAATTTGATCCATCTCCACTTAAACAAAGTAAGACATAATGGTGCACATTAACTAATATTTGCATGGAAACCCCAAGCATCATAACTTTGTTCTCCCTTAGCATCAAACCCTCTGTTGGGATAACATAACAAGCCATACACACATTCATAGGGAAACTCATCATAAATATTACATAAACCCCATGCCCATTCATACATAAACTCTTACGCAACAATAACCACAAATAATTATAATCATATACACATGTATTAAAACAAAAATTACCGATCAAGATAGTCAAGAACACTTATAACATAGAACCATAAACAAACAAAGATAAACTTCCCAATACCTTGGCCAATCATAAAGCTTTATCTACAACCCTAAAACACCATCAATCTTCCTTTACACTAAGAGTTTCCCATCGCTCTCTCTCTTCTTCACCCAAAACGCCAATCTCCTTTCTTCCTCTGTTTTCTCTCTTTGATTTAAAGTTTCTAGGGTTTCTAAACACAAAACTACCCCTTTCTCTATATCTTAATATTTATGAATCTACACAACTCTATCTCTAATATTTTCTCACTTATAATGATACATCTTATTCTAATTTATTATAATGAGTTTATCAATAATACATGTTATTATTATCTAGCCATAATATCTCAGTATATTATTTAAAATATCTACAATATCTAATAATAATATCTCTTTTACATATCTAAGCCCACTAAAATTATATCTTCTATTTTCTTTCAACTACTTTTTAAAATAACAACAACTAAATCTTGTAAAAGATTTACATAATTTCTTTTTATTAAATTTCCTGATTATTTCATTTGCATGTTTTTTCACTAGTCGAAAAACGCTGATTAACGTCGGTTATTTTGGGCTTTTGACGTCAGTTTCGAACTCGACGTCTAATCCAGTGACGTTACTTTGCATCAGTCAGGTAATGAAAGATGTCTATATAGACTTCGGTTTTGCACACAACCGACGTCCCAATAGACGTTAGGCTATATAGGTCAGATGTCTATATAGACATCAGACTCATAGATCAGACGTCTAAAATGTCGCCGTATTTGATAGGATCTTTCTCCGCTTGAGGCCTCTCGAGTTGCTTCTAGGTCATGGTGATTCGAGTTTACAATTTTATATTTTAGTTGAAGAGAATGGATTGTATGTTCTTATTTTGTATTGGACGGTTTTAATAATGTAATGGAGGGAATTGGAGGATTTCAAAACGCAAGAAATCGCCGTCCAAGAACGCTGCCTAAGGACATGAACAAAACTGCACAAAAACTCAATGAAAACGCATTTTAATCGATTCAAATGAAAAATAATTCATCAAAGAGTAATCTAATCGGAGTAAAATTAATTTTAAACAGTGCAAAAGTGAGAAAACGAACCTGAAAAACGTAGCCTGTGCAGAGAAAATGCGAGGAAGATGATGAACAATGAGTGCGCGTAACTACTGTCTCGTGTTCACAATGTTTTAATGCAGACATTTAGACATCGGTTCCCTTTACAACAGACGTCTAAAGTGCTTTAGAAGTCAGAGTGACGGGATCAGACGTCTCAAAAAGTGACTTTTTAAATTTTTGGATTTAGGGTTTAGACGTCGGTTCCCTTTACAACAGACGTCTAAAGTGCTTTAGAAGTCGGAGTGGCGGGATCAGACGTCTAAATGGAGTCAAAAAGTGACTTTTTAAATTT
>NW_014543415.1:334017-356592 GCF_000741045.1 Vigna radiata var. radiata | reverse complement strand
AAATGGAGTCAAAAAGTGACTTTTTAAATTTCTGGATTCAGGGTTTAGACGTCGGTTCCCAGAGTAACAGACGTCTAAAGTGCTTTAGAAGTCGGTGCTCTCCCAACTGACGTCTATATGTCTGATAGGTAGGTGAATAGCCATTAATTTCCACCATATAGACGTTGGGGCCCCTCCTAACTAACGTCTATATGACTGAAATAAATGACTTTTCACCCACCTGTCAGACATATAGATGTCAGTTAGGAAGGGCCCCGACGTCTAAAATATTATAAACGTCGGGGCACCTTCTAACTGACGTCTATATGGCCAACTTATTTACGAAAATACCACCAGTCATCAATATATGTCATGCTTACCCTTAACCGACGTCTAAGGGATGACGTTAAATAGCGTTTTTGCACTAGTGTTTCTTTCTACACTCCCCTATTTTAATTTCTACACCTAATTAATAAAGTGTAAAAGATCCTTTTGTCTCTAGGTAAAAATATAAATAAAATAACCTAAAAATTATGAAGGTTTACACTTAACACTAATTACCAAACAAAAATACCAAAGTTTCAAGACTACCTTAAGAACCTTATTTTTCTGGGTCTTACAATATATATTTCAAAAATTTAATTACAATTTTCTTATAGGAAACTGTAAATACATTTTATATTCTAATACTTTCCTTATGTTTAGTCTCATAATAATGTAATTAATAATATAATTAAGCTAATTACGGTCATTATAATGTTCATGTACAAATGTTGTACATTGATAACATATTAATTATATAAAAAAATATAGTACATAAATCTATATTTGAAAATATCATAACATTCATGCAAGATAGGTATTTCTTGTTGGATTTATTGAGAAAGAAAGGCTTTAATTTTGAAAAAATCATAATAGTTAATTGAAAGCAAATGCTTTGATTCTTGGCCACCCATTTTGATCGCGAAGCTTCGCCTCAACGTTAGTCAAACTCTGAAATTATGTCACTTGGATTATGCAAAATCGTTAGTACTATAGTACAATATTTTATGTTGACTTATGACTGAACGTTTATCAAACAATGAGAGATCATGACCCATTGGAAGAGCACTACTACAAAGATTCTATCACATCAACCTACTTTTAATTCCTTCCATTTCAATGAAAATATCTGGCACACAACACAAACTTGAAATAACTTAACCCCCAATTAGTCAACACTTAATAAATTATTAACTAAAGCACATGTGTCCAGATTAGTTTCTTCCTTAACCGATCTGTTATCCAGTTAACAGAGAAGTTTATGATGTCAAATTTAGATATAAACCAAATCATGAAAAGTCTTTCGCGTGCAAGAAACTGTGCTTGTTCCATCTCAGCTTTATTCAATTTTAATGTATACCTTATTCACCCCATGTTAATTTTGTGCTGACTTTGCAAAATTCAAATGGAAAAAGCTTAAAATATGTATGTTGGACATGACATGAGACAAAACAAGTCAAACACGTTGCTGGGACATGGAGCATTGGACATTTGGACCTCAACCAATAAAGTTAACATTGTTGGTTACAAACAAAGTTTCACGTCAGTTAAAATAAGAGACGAATATGAGTTTATATATAAATAAAATATTTTTATTGATAAGAGATATTTTAGAGTGATATCAAAAACAAATCTGTAAAAACTTGGTCCAAAACGAAAAATATTTTACCAGTACAAAGACTTATGTGTATGTTAAACCTTTCTATAAACATCTCATCTTAATCTTCTTCCACTCTTGTATATTTTTTTCTTGTTTAATATGTTTGTGCTTTCACGAAAGAGGAAATCCAAAATCGTTGAGTTTGTACTTCACTTTTTTTTGTATTCTTTCTTTGTTAATAATTCTTCACTCTCTCGTGTGGCTTTGTCCCCTTCGGTTCTCTTTTTTGTGATCACACTCATGTGGGGGAGGTCATCACACACTAATTTGTGTATTCTTTCACACATGTCTTACCCTCTCATTTCTCTTTTATCTATTCGTTATTTTGCACACCTCAAGCTTACTTCACCGTGACCTCATATTTCATTTACTTTTTTCACAATATACCTAAGCATAGTCAAATATGTCCCCACAACTTAAAAAATTGTACAAATTTTAAAATGATAACGTATATTATAAACTAATGGAAAAATAAGTAATAATTTGTTTTTATCTTCTTTTATAACTTTTTCTTATAAAAATACTATAGTCATCCTTATACTAGACCCTTTTCACTAAGTCATATAAATAAGGCATTTTTTTTTAATTTAGTCTATAAAAATAAATACAATTATTTTTTAAATTTATTCGTAACGTTGCACAAGTTATCTTACTGTTTTTACCATTGTTTCTAATTAATTAATATATAGAGAATAATGGTCATACAATTTTTGTGTCATTAATTCGTGCTAGTCATCTTCAATTTTACCAGAGAAAGAATCTAAATCATTTACAAAATTATGAGACAACTAAGCGTACTTTAGTAGAAAAAAAAAATCAGAATCATTTAATAATATTTGAATAGTTTAAATATTTAATTTATTTATTTGCAAAATTATATATATTGATACTCTCATTTTTAACTACTATCTTTATAGTGATATTTGGACAATTAGATAAACACATTAGTTTCACTAACATAAAAATATGAACAGAGTTAATGTATTTTTATTTTACTACAATAAATATATAAATAATCTTAAAAACAAAACATTTGTAAGTGATTCATTCTACTGACACGAACCTGGTGTGGATCGAGTTAAGTCAAAATTTTTATTTCATTAAAAAGTGAGTTGGATTGGGTTGATTTGTTTTAATTCAATTCGTGATAAATCAACTTTGATAAATCAACTTGTGTGAATCAAATTGACTCATTTTGATATTCATACCCCTAGTTCTAATGAGATTATTTTGGAAAGAGAAAACATTAATATGATCTAAATTCAACTTATTAATGAATGCTAGTAGGAAAAGGCATTGCAAAAAAAAAAAAAATTGATGAAATAGCTATACATTAGGCTAGGAAGAAGCATGCATGCAGTGAGGGAATTGAAGGTGGTTTTTAATTAGTCGATTCGTCCGAGATTGTTTTCTTGTCTTATTTTTCCATTATTTGACGAATTAAGTGGAGCCATTATCTTTCAGTTAATCATAGGTAACCTCTATTTAGAATCATCGTGACTTCCAAGTTACACCAAAAGCAATGTTTTGGCTTCCAATAAGGACGACCTTCCACATATCATCACACTCAATTCAACTATCCCACTTTAGTCAAAATTAAACTCATTCTAAGGAGTAAGAACCATATATTTGATCAGTGTACGACTAAAATTCATTCTTAACATATAAATAAGTTAAATTAAGCATTTGTATAAAAAAAAGTGTGCTTCGTTTCTCACATCCAGAGGAGAGCAGGGGTGAATTGGTTTTGTATAAAAATAGTTGTTTTTGAAATCTTTTACGCAAAACTGTAAGTCTTTAAGCTTTTCTTGAATCGCAAGTAAAACTGCATGCAATGGAAAAATATGCGTATTCGAATACAGATAATATGCAATCGATTAAATGCAGAAAGTTAGGGAGAAGAAAATGCAAACTCTGATTTTTATACTGGTTCGTCAAACCTGTCTACATCCAGTGTCCTTCCACTTAACCCGAGATGGAAGTCAATGCACTATAAAGATATGAGTTTTTACAACAAGGGATTTACAGCGACCTCACGTCAAAATGTAAATCACCTCTCTAACTCACTAATCTAATATAGGCAGAAACAAAAACAGGCTAGCAGCAAGAACAATCCTCTCCTTTAGTCAACCCCTTTGAGATCCCCTCAAAGTCAAGAACCATGTTCTTCTTCCTGTATACACCACAGGGAAACAACAACTCTCAGCGATTGCAACAACTCTTGATCACGCAGTAAGCACCTTCTGTATGCAGAACAATAAGACTTTACAAAACAAACAATCTTGCTTCATAAGAAACCTTCAAGACTGGATCACCACGACAGTTCTTGGTTCTTGGAGTTTTTCTCTCTTCTGTAAAACCTCAAAGCTTTAATCTGGAACATATATGAAAGTGTAAATTCCCAATTTTCTTACAGAATTCAAATCATGCGTCTATTTATAGTATAATTCATATCAGATGCGTTTTAATCGATTATGCTATTAATCTAATCGAATACATTTCACAGTTATAACAGATTGATAACAGTCAACATAATTAATTGAATGCTCAATTAATGTAATCAATTTGCAATAAATGTTTAATCAACATATTTAAAAATATGACTATTGTGACAATTATCTCAAGTAATGAAACAATTTTCAAATTTTTAACTAACTTAATTGAATACATGATCCATGTAATCGATTAAGTTGCAACACTTAGAATAGTTTGAAAAATTTTCTTCTCATACTCCATCACATCACACTTTGAAAAATATTTGTGCAAACACACGAGGTTTAAACGATTTAACCACTAATGTAATCAATTTAAAACTTATTGTTTTGCCACAGTTTAAAGTTTAAGCTCTCTAAAGTCCTTAATTGATTTGTCACAGTTTAAAGTTTAAGCTCTCTAACAACCTTAATTGATTAACACAACACAGTTTATGCATACATAGATACAATCACATTTCAAACACAGTAGTATGCAATAGTCATCACAATATTTTCACATATATGCTTGTACAAATCTCACAGTAAGCATAAGCATATATAACACATATGACACAACACATACACATGTGTTTTTATTAAACACTGTGTTGTCATCATCAAAAACACAAAAACAGATATCACCGAAATTGTGGGTTCAGCTAATCCTGTGCTCCCCTTATCAACAATCTCAACAATATGCTATTAAAGTTTATTTTAATTTTTTATGTCATCATTAAAATTCATTTTAGTTATTTACGTGGGTGTCTAATAGTAGAAATAATTTAAATGGTATTGAATATACATTTTATTGGGTTAATTATGTTTTTAGTCCCTTAACTTGTGAAAATTAGAATTAGTTTTTTTTTTTCGAAACTTTGGACAAATTTAGTCCCCCACTTTAGAACGACATAAACTTAATTTTTTAACCAAATTTTGTTAAGTTATGTAATGTTTCAAATGTGTTTCTCTGTTAACATTGAAGTAGTAATGTGTCAAATGATGAAAAGCAACTCAAATGTTATCATGAAACGTGTTTGAAACATCAAATAAACCTAACAAAATTTAGTTAAAAGACTTTGGAGAAGGACTATTTCAAATTTTTACTAAAAGTTAAGGGATCAAAAACGTAATTGTAACCCTACTTTATTAGTTAATTTTAAAATACTTGTAAATAGAAAAAAATAATTATTCAAATGTTATTTCATAAAGTTTATTATCTCTCAAAAACATAATTAATGTATCTTATCTTTAATCTTCCATGATTTGCTTATATATTTTTTAATATATGAGTTCATCTTATTCACACTAGTAGAAATGGGAATTGATGGCAAACTCATAGCCAAGAGACCAATCATAAGAAATATGGCCAAAAATATTCAAGAGTAGGTATGGTTTGTGGAAAGTAGACCCAAAATTTTATTCTTTTGGGCTTCAACAAATTAGAGTAGGTTATTTTAGGTCTTATATTATGGGCCATTTAGTATAAGATATCCATTTGGGCTTAGTATCATGGGCCATGTAGTGTAGGATTTTTGAGATAGGTGTGTTGCTCCCTTCACCTCCCCAATTGCTCCTCCATCTCCCCATTATTTTCATTTATTTCAGAAATATTTTACACCTTCCCACTATTTTCTTTTATTCCAAAAATACCCTACACTTCCCCACTATCCTTAACAATCTTTTTCTTTCTCTCTCTGTATTAATGGATCATTTACATGGCTTATTAATGGTGCATTTACATGGCTCAAATTTGAACTTCTGATATATATTTCCTTAAATAAATTTGGTTCAATCTTATTTTTGTTGTTCAATATATTTTTTTTCTTCAAATTACTTAATAAATGGTAAAATTTTGTTATAAATTTCTAGAAAAATGTTTATATATATGTGTGTGTTTTTTTTTTTACATTTAATATCTATAATTTTTAATATTATATTATGTTTTAACTTACAAACATATTCGACTCAAATAACTTGAATAAAGTATTTAATTTATTAGATAAATAATATAAAAATATTATTAAATACTTAAAATATAAAAGAAAAGTTATTTGTTAAAGATTTGGAATTTATTTAGCTTTTTTGTCATTATAAAGTAACTATATAATAATAATATATTATTATTTACTATTAATATAAAATGGAAGTGGTAGAAGCACTAATATTGAAGTTTTCTCTGAATTTTATATTTTGTAATATATCACAAATTCAAATCTGAACCATGTGAATGCTCCATTAATGTAGAGAGAGAAAGAGAAAGATTTTTGAGGATAGTGGGGGTGTAGGGCATTTTTGGAATAAAAGAAAATAGTGGAGAGATGTAAAATATTTTTGAAATAAATGAAAATAGTGGGGAGGTGAAGGAGCACTTGGGGAGGTGAAGGGAACAACACCCTTGAGATAGAGGAGAGAGAAAAGGCACCTTTAGGAGAGTTGACCTTGAGTCAACATAAGAAGCCTTGCCTTCCAAAGTATAGGGCAATAAAGTCATCCTCCATTGGGAGAGTAGTTGTAACGTCCCAATTCTGGGAGTCACTTAAGTGTATCAAAGACGAAAGAATATTGCAACATAACTATTTTTTTTTATTACAACTTGGGAGAGTAGTTGTAACGTCCCAAGTCTGGGAGTTATTATAACTTGAAATATTAAATATCCAAATCCAACAAGAAAAATGAAGATTTTATTACAAATTCTTGATCTGATGCATAAAATAAACTGTATTCAAAACTTCTAATGCAAATCCCCTCTCTTGTTAATCACATAGCTTCAACAGCCTCTACATCCCTATCTGCGTTCTAGTATAACACATACGTTATATGATCATCGACACAAACACAATCAAAGCAAACAAATGTATGGGTGAGCTAAGTAATGAACAAAAATAATCGTTACATGAAAATAATAAGTAATCAACCATACATATAACCATTCCCTATAGAGATTCCCTTAGTGCTCTAACAATTCTTGAAACTATACCTTTATCGGGTGGTTGAGTAGTCCTACCATCTCAGTAAGGACTTATTTCCCCTATTTGTCAAGGTTTTACGAGTACAAACTCTGGTACATCTCACCCCGAGTACTATACTCAACTTCAATCTAGATATACGGCTAAACAACTTTCCTCTCTTCTTTATTTCACATAGGTAAGAAAGTATGATTTTAAGCACCTCTAACATACAAGCAATGTATGTTAGAGGTCCTTAAGATCAAGTCATAAGTAACAAACTCCCTATCTTAAGTCTCAACATCAATGTGGAGCATTGTAACAAACTATACAACATAAAACATCACTTTTGTACCGAACCAATACCCGTGACTCAACTCATTATATCATAGTAACCATAATTCTAAAATTTAATTCATTAATCAATTGTAAAGTATATAATACAGCCCCACATCCTTTAATCCTTTACCATTAAAAACAACAAAAGTGTAGCATCCCTATTGGGATCCTACGTGTAAAAGAATTATAAAATTTACTCGACACAAATTGTATAAAAATATTCTTTTCGTATACTCAAAATCTTTATTTAAGTAATATCGTAGAAGCAAAAAAAAAATAAAAATACCACAAATATAAACGATGTCCTTAAAACGCGTGAAAAATCGAAACATAAATTTTAGAGAAAACACCAAGTCTGAAAATACAATTAAATATAAAGATAACAAATCCCGAAAGTAAAATTTCCCCTTCTCTCGTCAAACTACTCCAAACCAGGATTAAATTAGGATCAAATTAGGCAGAAACATTAGAATTAGAATCAAATTTCCAAAATAGAAAAGCCTTAGGAAAACACATAGGAAAACAATTAGGATAAAAGATTCCATATACAACGCTAAACGACCCACAAGTCAAAGCGTCAAAAGAGAGTTATGCTAAACACATAAGTTATCTATAACCAAGGTTATTTAATTGTACTCTTAAGAAGCAAAAAGGTATCAAGACAATGTCTCTAACCAAACCCTCTAAAAGCCTTAAACAAAGATAAAGGAAGAAACATTCTAAATGATCAAGCTTTCAAAGGCAACATTCCAAAAAATGTTTACATCAACGTAGACGATACCATGAGCTAAAGCCCTTACTTCATCCAACGATGAAGTTCTTACTCAACGTTTGGTATCTTAGTAAAAGCTTAATTGATAAAAGCGACCTTAATGGTAGAAAATTGAAAAAGCACTTTGTTGCTTTGTACAAGCATTAAATGTCATTAAATGCTTAACAATAAAAAACAACAAAATTTACAAGAGATAAAAACATATATGCCCTACACTACACATATGCACCTGCTATATCTGAAATATATCAGAAGTTGACATTGACAAAAAAGAAGACATTCACGGAATGTTCTTGTCTTTTAAAATTGTGATTGAAAAATATTACAACCCACCTCTAGAAAAGACTGAAAATACCAAATAAACACTAAGAAAAAGCCTCTTACATGTTAAACGATACCAAAACACTCTCTTAGTAAAAGTTAAGGGGGAATGACGTAAAGTTAACGTCGATTAGAAAGAGGTTGGACGTAACGTTGACGTCGAAGTACATAGAACGACGTCACTTTTTGTTTATATACACCTTAAGTAACAAACTGACTGACGTCTAATATTTGAATAAATATTTATACTTAAAGGAAGATTTGACGTCAAATCTAAGGGGACCTGATGTAAAGATGACGTGAAACAGAAGCAGGTTGTACGTAAGGTTAACGTCGATCTTATTGATGCATGATGTTACCCTCGCTGAGCCAGAGAGATTCTCGCCCAGCGTTGCATTTTGATGGTAGTTGATTGTATTATATGAACGTCATTCAGTGCATTGTTCGACGTTGACATAAATATGAGCGTCGAACAGTGTATAAATTTGGTTCGTTTTAGGTCATTTAACCAAACCTGAAATACAGAAACAAGTTTTCCAATTCATATATTTACAAAATTAATTAATTTAAACCATGCTATCATCAATTCATCAATTCCAATTAAATAGTAAAACTAAAAGACACAAATGCTATCATCAAAACAAAAAGAACTCATTTTTCCATTCATCTATTCACAATATTCATATATTCACAATTTAAACGATGCTATCATAAATTCATCCATTCAAAAAGCTGCACAAGTAAAATTAAAAGCTAAGAAAATGCTACTATCATCAAAACGCTGCGCAACTTTAAGGAAAAACCTAAAGCTATAGCTATTTAAAATGTTTATTCAAATATTCTATCCATTCCTTTCTTATCTTCTTTATTACGACATCTGAAAATTTAGAGGTAGTGTTGAACCATTGCAAAATCAAGGAAACTTTACTATTATATTCATTTTAATGTGAAAAATTTATTGATATTTGTAAGATTTTCAAATGTAAATTTCTACCTCAGTCCAATCTGGTCTGATTTCTGCTTGGATGATTGTCTTCATCCATGACATGATATAGTAGCCACATGCCCTGGAATCATTCTGCTTGTTACACTAAACATGTGAAAGAACTTAGTCAAATGTAATGGTTTAAATTTGACTACGAAAATTAATAGAGTTAAAGATCAACAAATTCCAACCTTAGGATATATAATTTCAATTTGTTGTCCTCTAGTCCTAGCCATAACTCTAAACAAATTTGAAACATAAGTTAATATGTTAATATCATAATGAATTGATATGAATGAATGCAATACTTACGTTTGTAACAAGGACTCCAAATCCGATTTCATCTTCCTATGAAGAGATCAAAACCATACAACTTGTGCTTTTTTTGGAAAGATCACCATCAATTGCCAATGGCCCCTATCATGTACCAACAACTAGTGAATTTATTGGTTAAATTTTGATAAAAGTTGACAATATTGAGAAACACATATGCATCAATGTACGACGCGATATACATCTCTCTTTTAGACCCAATCATCCATGTTTGCATATATGATTGTCTGGAAACTAATGTGTTTTCAGATGGTTGAATGGTCTGAGGTTCAAGAAAGCCATACATTGTTGCCCGACCTGAATCCACTGCGATGGTGTTCATATACCTATAACAATAAAGTTAAGTATATTTATTAAAAAGTAATAATACTAATATAAAAATTGGAAAATAACAATTAAAAAACTTGTGCAAAATAGAAACAGAACAAGCTATTTTAGGTACCCAACAAATTTGTAAGGGTCCTTTGGGTTAGTTAGGCAAATATTTTAAATTATTTTATAACTTAAGTAAACTCTCCATAAGGAACACCATAATGTTTTATTTTACATTTTTTTGAGGTATGACCTTTTTTCATGCAATAAAAGTATGTAGCAATATTTGGTTTCCTATAAGTAATTCCTTAGTCTACCCAAATTTTACAAGTTCTTCTGCATAGTTTTATTTTTATTTTTATAATTATAGTCATAATAATTTTGATTATACTAAGAAACATACTTGATTTTATTTTTATAATTATAATCATGATAATTATAATTATATTTAGGAAAATTTTTAATTTTATTACTATAATTATAATTTTAGTAATTATAATTATATTTAGGAACATGTTTAACAACCTTTTTTAACTATTGAATTATTTTTACTACTTTCACCATTGGTTGTTTTATTAAGAGGCTTCTTTTGATTTATACATGAAATACATTAATTACTTTTAGCATATTTTCCTTTCTCATAATAGAAAATTTTATTTTTCAAATCTTTATTTTCTTCAAGAATATTTTCGTAATTTGATTTTAATTCTTTAAATTCTTTATTTAATTTATTGTGAGCATCATCAAATTTTTCTTATTCAAATAATAGTTCTTTATAGGCATCAAGTAATTCACTATCACTATAATATGAATTTTCAGAGTAGCTAGAGGAACTTTCTTGATTTTCAAAGATGTTGTCATCGATGACCAAACATACATTATCCTGCTCATTTCATAGTAGATTTATTATCTTCCTCCCAAGTAATATATGCCTTCTTTTTCTTGAAGATTTTATTTTGGCATCTTTCTTCACCTTTATTTGGGTTTGGGCAATTTGCTTTCATGTGTCCTTTTACTCTGCAACAATAACAACAATATTTTGAAGATGATTCTTTATTCTTCTTCTTTTCGCTTTTAAATCTTCTTCTACCCTTGGACTTCATGAACTTGTTAAACTTCTTAATAAGGAGACCCATATTTTCTTCATCTTCTTCAGAATCCTCTTTTTCTTTAAGATTTTTACCCTTTTCCATCTCATACTTGAATGCTAGAGTCTTTTTCTTTCCTTTCTCCTCATCCTCGTTCAATCTCCCAATATCTAGTTCGTGCTCTCTCAACTTATAAAAAAATGTAGCCATTGCCATGGTATTGAGATTTTGTTACTCACTAATGGAAGCTTAAGGAGAGGTAGCCACTTAGGAAGACTTTAGAACTATATTCTTGGAGAGATACTTTCCTGCTATTGCCAAACTAGAGTGGGAGGCAAAGTTTCTTGCTACACAACAAGGAAATATGATTGTGTAGGATTACAAGGAGAGATTCGAGTATCTAGCATGATTTTATACTCAAAATATGAGTGATGATTGGAAATGTTAAAACCACTGCAAAAGCCTATTTTGTTTAATTTTTTGGGTTTACTACTTCGGTTCTTTTGATTCAAGGCAAAATCATTACCCTTTTTTGCTTCAATTGTTAACAGAGACTAAAAACCCTCCTTTTTAACCTCGTTTGAATATACCTCGGTTCCAAAATCACTGGCAAATGTTGAAAATAATCATTGTCGTAACCCTTCGTTAACTGAATTAAAATCGACATAATAACTCGTTATAAAATGTTGATAGGGGGAGCAATGTGATCCCTGAACCCAATACCTATTATGTTGGTTTTTTATGATGACAACACATTGATAGTAACAACATATGAACGTTGTCATGTCACAACAGAAAATTCTTTCTGTGATATGAAATACATATGTGGAATATGTACATGCATATACTGTGATAAATGCATATGTTGGATATACCGTTGTTTTTGCATACTACTATGATTATGATGTGATTATATTTGTGTATGTACACTATATGTTTTTGTGTAATGAAAACCACAAACACAAAAGCATATCTGCATGACATAATCAATTACAGTGTTGTAGTAATCAATTATGGTCATCAGACAACTTATGTTTTGAACTGTGGCAAAATAGCTAGTTTGAATCAACTACATTAGTTGTTAAATCGATTAAAACTCGTGTTTTTGCATATATCATTTTCAAATGTGTTGTGAAGATTTTTTGAGGAGAAAAAGTTTTCAAATCTGTTTAAGTGTTAAGCTTAATCGATTACACACTTTATGCAATCAATTAAGTTTGTTTTGTTTTAAAAATTGATTTCATGCTAGTCATAACTAGTATAACGGTCATATTTTTAAATATGTTTGACTAACATTAAATGGAAATTGATTACATTAATTGTGCATTCAATTAAGAGCTAAGTTAGTTGTAATACTGTTACATCTGTTTTATGTAACCGATTACATTACTAACCTAATCGATTATTTTGCGTTTGATATGACAAATACTATAAATTGACGCATTGTTTGTAATTTTGTAACGTTTGATCAATTGTACAATTTCATAACTGACTGTTTTGATCTGAGATAGATTTACAGATTGTACATACACTCCAAGAATCAAGAAGCAAAGATTTTGAAAAACCTTGACAGATTCTTAAGAGGAGATTTGAGAGCTTCATTGACTGATTTGATTCGCACTACTGAAGGTGTATTGGCTTTGATCATAAAAGGATTCTACACTTGTTGATTGTGTTGTTCCCTGTGCAACAGGAAGAAGAGTAAGGAGCTCTTTGACTTTGAGAGGGGATTCTCAAAGGGATTCTACAGTAGGAATGTGTGGTTTTGTGTGTGCAAGTGTATTTGTTTCTATATTTGATTGTTTGAGTGGGAAAGGTGTTTACATTGTGAGAGTGATCACTATAAAACCTTTGGTGTAATTCTCCAATCATTATAGTGAAATATCCTTCAATCAAGGTTGATTGGAAGGGAGACTGGATGTAGGCATTGAGGCCGAACTAGGATAAAAACTATGTTTGATCTTTTTTCCTTATTTCTTTACATTTCATTGCATACATATTTTGCTTGCAGCGCAAAAAAGATTTCAAGATCATTCTAATTATGCAAAAAGATTTAAAAAGTGCACGTTTTTATTAAACACCAATTCATCCCCTAATGGCATACCCCTTGTCATGACCTAGCACATTCATGAAGAGTTGGAGGCATCTATGGAAGATGGGCCTAGACTCTTTCTCTTGGACCATCTTAAGTCATCATGAATATTTAGTAGAGTAAGAATAATTTTGGGTGTTGTATTTTGGGCGAAGTAGTCTAGATTTTATTTGGACTCTGTATTATGAGCCAAGTAGTCTAGATTTTATTTGGGCTTGGTATTATGGACCTAGTAGTGTAGGATTTCAATTGGGCCTTGTATTTTGGGCCAAATAAAATAGGATTTTGATCAAACAAGTCAACAAAGGGCAAAGGCCCAAAGTTGACTATGCTTGGATGTCCAAAACGGGAGGGGGGGGTCAACATTTTGGCTAAGCTTGGAGAACAAGGGAGAAGAATTCCGTCCTAGACATGTGGAAGCTTGCCATTGAAGAGTTTTCCTCCTAGTTAATGGCCATGTGTCACTCTAGGAATGAAGAGTTTTTCCATAGGTAGTGGCCACGTGTCACTCTCTCATTTGAGAGGATTTTTTCCACTTGTCTCCCTCCTATTAGAGAGGATTTCTCCTTGCTCTCCAAGACAACCAAGGTGGCTCTTTTAGGTTAAAGTTTCAGCCCCTTTTGAGACACCTTAGCCTATAAATAGAGGTGCTCTCCATCATGTAATCACCTTTGATTTAGAGTAAAGTTATGCTGCCAATTTTGTGTCATGCTGCTCTTTTAAGGTCACCCTAAGCTAGAGCAACCCAAGTGGTCTCCTCTAGCCACCTTCCTCCAAGAGTTGACCTAACCTCTCTTAGAGGACCATTAAACACATCTTCCCTCACCATACAACTCACCAAAACCATAAGCTATCAACACCTTTCACCACCACCAAATTTTGCAATCTTTATCCATGAACTTATGACTTGATTTGTTTCTAGATTTGGCTTGTCCTAGTTAGAGCATTTGTCATCACCCCTTCTCTTGATGTTGAAAAACAAACTTCATTATTTCTAACATAAAATATAGATTATAATATCATAACGATGAATTAATATATATAATTTTTTTTAATTGTTTTGTTAATATTTTGATGGATACATATAAATCTCAATTCACATACACTCAAACAAAGCAATTTAAATAATATGATGTGAATATATATATATATATATATATATATATATATATATATAATATATATATATATATTACTTTTCATACCAATATTTGAAACCTTGAATAGATTCCAAATGCTAATAAAATATCCACAAAATATTAAAAATGCAATGTTTTCACTATAAAAAAATGTCATGAATAGATTAATGCTTTCAAATATAAAATTAGCTGTTTCCAAAATTCTTTGTTGAGTGTTATAAGTTTACAATAGTCTGCAAAAACGTTTAGGAAATATCTAAATATTAATGTAACCTTAGTGCACTGATAGTCAAATTGTAACACTTGCCATATTATGTGACATAAGAGTATAGGCACACATGTGATGTCGTTGTTTGACTCTTCCCACTTGTCAACCATGTCCACTCATTCAACAATGATGCAACTTAATTAATGAAGCAGCGGTGTGACAAATCTATAAGGGGGATTTTTCAAGAGTGTGTGGTAACTGTTGCGCTGCATGTTAGGTTACTGAATTTGAATGAGTTTTTAGTTTGGTAGGGTTGGGCAAATGATTAGGACGAAGGAATATAAAAATTGCGTCATTTTCAGGGCTCTGACTCTCATGAAAACAAAGCACCCTACAGCTACAAAGGATACGAACAGGGACCCACCTGTCGTCGCACGCGTGCACGCCGCGTGGAGCCCACTCGTTGACCTGTTTCAGTTTCAAATTGCCCATTATTGTCAGTTTTTCATTGTTATTTTTGTGAAGACCAAGCACGTTTTTGTGTGTATAGGAGTTATGAATTATGATGCCCCCGTCTGGATATTTTTAAATATGGTTTAATGTTCTTTAAAAAAGAAAATAGAAAAATACTTACAAGATTTTATAGATCTAAATATGACCTAATAAAATGAATATGTTTATCATACTTCTTTTATCTTTGGTTTTCTTCCTTTGCAATTTAAAAGAGTTATTTTAATTTCTAAAAAATAAGTAAATTTTGGTTTTAATTCCTGAACTAAAAAAACTTTTGATTTTAATCTATCCAATACTTAAAGCTGTTCCTTTTGTTACCTAATAATTTGTATTTTATAATAAATAGAATTTTGGTTTGGAAATGTAAGAAATGTTTTTATGATATCAAATATCAAATACGAGGACATAATGTAATAGATAGATATTGGGGTGTAGTTTATGATAAATATTTTACTTATTGTTATTAGTTATTACACTAAAAAAATTTGATATTATTAGCGGATATAGTTTCTAAAAGCCTTCTAAAATTAATTAGTAATGCATGTTTTTCTCTAAATTATTGATAGTATTAGATTTATTAATAATGTCGGTCGGAAACAATTATAGGCAATAATGCGTGTTTTGTTATGAATTACTGATTATTCGTATTCATCGATAATTATCGATAACCTATATTAGTAATTATTGGCGAATAAATCCATTGGTAATTCGTTCGTAATGTGGGTAATATATTCGAGTGTAGTGGGTAGCATTAGCTTCACACAACATTGTACTTGGACAATGATAGAAAATCACAGAATCTAGATACATCCAAATATTAATCAAGTAATGCATTGGTCACAATGAAGTCAATATCATTAAAAACTTAATACAATGTCATTAATACAAATGAATACAAGTGTTTTGAAATCCTATAATATATACCTAAACTAACTAAATATCTAATACTCGTCATATTTATTTTCTTCTTTCTCTTCATGTTTCTGCAAGTGGGAGATGGTTGCATTAGGGAGCGTCATTGTTAGGACGATGTTGGAGTGTGTAACACCCCAATTTAGGATGTCACATGTGAGTAAAAAACGTCCATTACATAGAAAAAAAGAAAACTCTGGTACCATCTCAATGTAGTGAAAAATTTAAACATTACTTCGTTAGCATAAAAAAATAGAGTCCATGTGGAAATAATAAATATCCAATTACAACCAGAAATAATGTAATAAAACTCCTTAACATAATTTATTAAAAAAATAAATAATGTTTTGGAAACCACGAAAATCATTCTCCACTAGTCTCTCGTTCTACATCGCATCAACACCATCAACATGATTCTCTATGATGTCATCTACTCCCGTATAAATACGATCATCAATGTAAACCTTGGGTCCAATCTAAAGTTATGCTCGCAGGCACTCCATGCAACCTCACTATCTCACAGATATACAACTCCGTCAAGTTCTCCAATGACATCTACTAATTGATTGGCAAAAAATGAGTAATTTTCTTTAGCCTATCCTCGATCATCGATTGAATCATGACCCCTTGATGAACAAGGTAAGTGAGTTACAAACAATCTCTCTTCATCGATTGAATCATGACCCCTTAGAGGAATCTCTAACTTATCCACCTTATCCTTCTAACATTCCAAACAAGACGACACAAACTCAACAACATCTCTCTTCATCCTACTCAACCAGAATGATGTTAAAGATAAAATCATCTATATGAACAAACGATCTCATGTTTTGAAGTTTAATCAAATAACATTAAAATGGGTTAAAAGATCAAAAAGCAACCTAGGATAAAAACCTAGAGCCAAAAACCCAAATAAACAAGACTATAACCGAAACCCAAACATAACAAACATAGGAAAACACTTAGGTCCTAGGAAATAGAAAAACATTTAGGCTAGACCAACCAGATGCTTGACTAGACGATGTCTTATCTAAAAGTGTTTGAGAGAGAACTGAGCTAAACGCTCAACGCTTAAAATACCTGAACTAGGTATTTGGCTTCTCTCGAAAACAAAAATAGGTCGAGACAATGTCTTCGACTAAAAGACTTAACTAAAAGATATAAGAAAGCCTGAGAAAGCTAAATAAACATGTCATCTTATGATGAAATATCTATATGTTTGATATCTTCAAATTAGAAGAGCTTAATTGCAAAATTCTACATAACGGTAGGAAATTAAAACACACTTTGTTGTTGTGAGCAAGCATTAAATGACAATAAATGACAACTTTCAATTTGTTGCATGCATAGTTTAATCTAATTTTGCAAATAAGCTATTCTACACACATCCACAGTGCAACAGATCCAAAAATCAAATGTGGACATTAGAGACAAAAGAGATAATCCTGGAATGTTCCTCTCTTGAAGCAAAGTCTAAAAAGATCGTACAACTTACTTAAAGAAAAGGATTGAAAAAGCATGCCTACACAACGACTACTCTAAAAGGAAGAAAGAGAAAATAAAATCATCAAGGTTACAAACTTCAAATGTTGTCTAACGGGAAAAATGTTCATAAAGCTTATAAATAGAAAATTTCTCACGAAGAAAATCAAGAAGATAGAATAAAGGATATCAAAAGTACGCAAAGCTTACAATGCCATATCCATCCTAAAGAGAAGAAGAGAGAAAAAAGGTCAAAGAAAATATTATATCTGAGCTGAAGAAAAGGGAAAAGAAAAGAAAAGAGAAAGAGATACTTTCGTGCTTAAGCATCAAATCTCTTACTTTTGTAAGATCATTGAGAGAAAAACCCACGAGTGTTTAGAATTTATTGTATTGTATTCACACCCTCTCGTGGAGAGATTTAGTCTAAACTGCTTGTAAGCAATCTTTGATTGCAATTCTGAAGAGAATTAAAATACTTATAACTGAACTCTTTAAAGTTGAGGAATCTAGGCATGGTAGTCTAGTACCAAGAGTGGTTCGAATACTCAATGAAATCTCGGCGAGTTGCTGAGTACAAGAAGTGTTGCGAATACTCAAGGAAATCTTGGCGGGTGCTGAGTACCTTGAGTGGTGGGAATACTCAAAGAAAATATTGGTGAGGTAGCTGAGTACCAGCAGTGGTGCTAATACTCATTTGTAATCATTTGAAGATTATAGTGGAACCCTCTACGGAGGAGACTAGACGTAGTTTAGTCGTAGCGAACTAGTACAAAATCTCTTGTGTTATTCTCTCTTCTCTTTGTTAAACGATCTTGCAAAAAAACCTCTAGTGGAACTTTATATTTGAAAATGTACGAACGTTCAAGCTAAACAATCCTTTATTTTTAATGGAAGTTTTTACAAACACTGCAGTAGAAATTATTCTGAATAGCAGGATGATCTTTACAAAGCTTATATTTAAGGTCGAGCTTTTAAGCCTTTAAAAGAATATTTTACTCGCTTGACAACGTACTATATTAGAAGGCGTACGAAAAATGTTTTCCATAAACACTATTCAACCTCCCCTTTTCTGGTGTTTTCCAGGTACTTTAGTTGGTATCAGAGTTAACCTCGCGGGGTTAGTTCTTAGCAGGACTCGAGGAAACGATCATGAGGAATGGTAAATGAAAGATACGCTATTAATTGTCCTCCCCTGTTCAAGGGAGAGAAGTTCGACTACTTGAAGCAAAGAATGATCGCATTCTTTGAATCATGTCACATTGACATGTGGGAAGTGGTGGAGAACGAAAACTACATTCCTATAGATGAAGAAGGCGAGCCACTATCAAAAAGCAAGTGGACTAACAAGTAGAAACAACGCTACTTGTTAAACTCCAAGGCTCGCAACTCTCTGATGTGTGCAATGTCTGAAGAAGAATACAGGAAGGTTCATGCTTACCAAGGAGAAAAGGAAATGTGGAACACCTTGGTCATCACGTACGAAGGATCAAACGAAGTAAAAAAGAATAAGTTGAGCATGCTGACAATACAGTATGAATTGTTTTCTATGCTTGAAAATGAAAACATTCAAAACATGTTCAGTAGTTCCAAACTATCCTAAACGAGCTAAATTCTTTAGAAAAGTCATATGAAAACTTCGATCATACTCACAAAATCTTGCAAAGTCTTCCCAAGCAATGGAGACCTCAGGTCACAATTCTACGTACGTCAAAGAATCTAGACGGGATGAGTCTAGAGGAGATGGTATGGATACTGAAAGTTCATAAGCTCGAGCTACTTCAAGATGGCTCTATAAAGAAGGGGAAAAGAAAATGACTCTATGAAAGAACGAATCCTCCGAGGAGTTCGATGATGATGAACATGACTCTATGGACGAGAATGAAGAAAATGAGCTTTCATTCATCACAAGAAAGCTCCAAACATTATGGAGGAAAAGAAAAGGCATAATGTTAAAGACTAGACGTCTTGAATCTGTCTCTAAGAACATTACAAGAGACAAACGACCAGTGTAAGACCCTTGAAATTCATAGGGTAAGAGTAAGTCTTGGATCATTGGAACACTAAGAAAACTCAAAATTCAACAAGTTGTAACAAAAGTTCAAGATATAAGTAAATACAATGTTGTCAAACTTTGACATGGTTTACTTTTTTACTTATAAACTTTTTTAAATTTTATATATTGAGTTGATTCATTTTCCATTAGAAAGTAGACTCAAAGAGCTTTGATTCTAGTACTCATATGCGTATTTTCGACTTCGGGAAGGGGTTCAATCGGGCTGTCAAAGTTGCGAAAATTTCCTCCACTTGCTAGGCAAGCAAAACCACTCGTTGGGCAAGTAGAAACACTCGTTGGGCGAGCAGAAAAATTCGCTAGGTGAGTGAAATTTTTACTGGAACGTCCCTGACATCAGAAAAAGCTGTCTGGAGACTTTTTGGCTCGCTGGGCAAGCATGTTCATGGTGCAGAACGTGTTTTTGGCTATTTGAGGGCGTTCCAGAGATTGAGAAAGGTTCCTAGGAGGAACCTGAGACCACTAGCGTGCAAAGCTTGGAGTAAGGAGATTCTAGAGCTGAGTTTTGAGCCGCGAGAGAGAATTATTGGCTAGAGGAACGTTCGAGTGTTTTGAAGAGCAAGCTTGGGAAAAAACCGCAAGGGGAGCTAACCTTCAGTATTTTTCATTTCTATGAGTTCATCATCTGTGAATACGTTGCGATTTTTAATATACTATGGTTTTGGAATAAGATTATGTCTTTGATATATCTTTGAATCGGCGAAATGGTTTTGGAACAAAGATATGCTTTAGTTTTGGTGATTTTGAATCTATCTACGGATTTAGAACGATATTATGCGTCTATTATGTATTTTGAATCAATGAATGATTTTTGAACGAGATTATGCTTCCATATTTGGTTGGATTCTTGTTGATGGTGATATATGTAAATATGTTGCTGCCAACTTGATATGTTGGATGTTTTGATGATTCTGTGTTATATGGAACATGAATTTGCCTGGATTAGGATTTGATTTCCATGATGTTTCCGAGTCTTTTTGATACATATGACGTATATGGATGAATTATGTATGTCTAGAGAGTTTTTATAACTAAGGGAATTGATTGAATGAGCTTGAATCTGAGTGGGGTGTGTGAGTGGTTACTGTTGTGTGACTGAGCGCCCTGGATGCATCTGTCCAGAGTGGCCAGTGTTGAGTGCCACTCCTGGGGTGCTGAGCACCCACTCGCTAGGCGAGTAGCGTGAGATAGAGAATCTGTCTCGAGTGTGTTAAATTGTTTTGTGATGGGAATGATTTATGTTTTTGATGCATCTGATGTGTGTGAATATGTTGTATAGTATTCTTTAGACTGCAGAATGTTGTGAAATATATGTGCATGAATATATGGTGAGATTGTTAATTGATATGTATGCTTTAGAGAGATGCTGATGTTATTTTTTTGTTAAGCATGACTGTATTATGTATTGTCAGTATGATATGATTATTATGATGAGATATTTGGTATGGTATAAGTTGATGAATTATGATATGAATCTCGTGGAGAGATTCTTGTGGCATGATATTAGTGTACATATTGATGTTGAGGGTCCTGATGAGAAGGTTATTTTGATACTCTAATAACTCTCTAGTCTTAAGTAGAGAAGGGAGAGTTAAGAAAGACAAATGGATGAGTAACTACTCCACTAGTGAAAAAAAAGCTTTCCATGACAAGTGAAATCCACCTGTCTTAATACATTGACTGATGGAAATTTCGTAATAAAACTGAGATATTATGACGTACTTTAGGAAATATGTCATAATAAGTATAGTGGTGACATTTTCGTAAATAAAAGTTATATATATTATGACAAGTAAAGACGGACGCAGTTACAAACGTGATATTATAATGAAAACATATTATAACAGGTTTTAGAAGACCTATCATAATAAGAACTATGATTGTTGGTTATATACCTGCCATAATAGGTGTAAAACCCTAACTTCATTTTCCCTTAATTTCATTTGAAGCTCACACTTGATCTTCGAAGTACCCTTTTCATCTTCGTTTTCATGCACACTCCTACGAGCAAACACCTTGACGTTGTCGACACCGTCGCCTCCTAGCATCTGCAGCGTTGTTCTAAGATAATGTGCATTGAACTCCCCGATATTTTCTCCCTTTTGAATCACAACAACAGTTTAATTAGGTATACAATTTTCCTCTAGCCCCCCAAAGGGGTTTTAACCTGTTAGAAACAAGTTTCAATGTGACTAATGCTCCTATCTTCTTAAACCTACTTTCACATCGGGAAATTAATAAGACTGCTTCTCTAAGTGTCCTTATAAGTGTTGGACTTTATGTCTCATACAGGTGTTGAGCGATGCTTTATTTCTGAAAAGAAAATGATTCGGTGGTTAACAAAAATCTTCTGAAAGATGAAATTGTTTCAGAACAGTTAACGAGGTCTTGCAAGTGGTTGCCAATAAATTTAATTCAGCATTTTCTCTGAACTTATTGTTGACTGTAACTCTGTTCTACATTGTTGAGTTAATTGGCAAAACATGATCTAAGAAGCACATGCAACATTGTTGAATGGTATTTTAGTAGTTACTCTACTCACGTTCAATGTCAATCTATACGAGCCTTTATTGCTAAAATCCTGTTAACAATATTATTAAGTTGTATTTGATAAAACAGAGTAAAAAAAGATAAAGTAGTTCTATCTTTTGCTGTCATATTTTCCCAAGTCTAGAAGTTTTGTAAGCCTGTGCCTTCCATACAGTAGAAGAATGTGAGAAGGTAAAGTAAATTTGATTTCAAAGGTTCCTCATATTATTCAACACACCAGAAAAGAGGTACAGTGATGGCACTATATACAGCAAAGGATTTGTTTCGGTATAAATATTTTGGGGATCGAAGGGACTAACCTGGATGACGTGGCGCTCCCGCTGTCTTCTGATCTTCAACCGTCCGGATGCTCCAA
>NW_014543415.1:329841-333402 GCF_000741045.1 Vigna radiata var. radiata | reverse complement strand
CCCAATTGCTGAAGCGATACCGGCCTATCATTAATATGATTAAGGCCCAATAAGCATGCTGGACCGTGCGGTTACTAGTTGCAACCGTTCGGCCCAAATAACATATCGTACATCATCCCCCCAAGTCCAAATGAAGCGTTGAATTTTGACCCACGAATGAACGTAGGACTTTTGATGTGTGAGGGAATTTTGGCCGACCGGTTTCTTTCAGCGAGTAATCTCAATTGACCGACCACTTTATTGGAGACATATACTTAACATTCCGGGCGTTCATAAGTGGCCCTAAATAGCCAGTAACTCAATCGTCACAGGAGCATTTCAAACTTTCACCGTAACGCAGCGTTTTGAAGACTCGTCGATTGAGTTCCAAGCCATCATTAAATTTTTCCCGCCTTGAGGGTAGTTGGAGCGTTTTGTTCTCTTGGCCGTCAGATCATTTTGATCCAATGGTCCAGGGTTTTCCTGACAATTGCGGCCAGTTATAGGGTAATCAATGTAGGGTTTTTGTAACCGTCAGTTTCATTTCCTCTGTCTTCCAAATCTTAGAACACTCTCGTCCTCACCAGAACATCGATTCCCCTTCCTCTTAGTAGCTTCCTTTTTTCAGGTAATTATGAGTTCTTCCTTTAATCTCGGTACGCCGTCGTCAATGGTGGAAGAAAAGGGGCAAGAGGTAGCACCCAGTTCATCTGATAGGCCTTCCTCCTCAGACCAAGTAGGTATTTCCACCCTCGTTCACGGTAGTAGGGTTTTTATTCACGGCGGCGTCATAGTCGACGACTGTGCCGAAAATTATACAGATATTATTAACTATGATTGGGCATCCCGGGATGTTAACGACATCTCTAGCACCTTTGTGAATAAATCATCCTTAGTATTCTGGATAGAAAATAGTTGTATCCTTAGGAACTTAAGTTATGGGCGTTCTGTGAGATTGGCCCCCTGTAGGAATGACGAGAAAGTCTTCCACCATAGACATGGTTCTGAACAACATTTCTTCTACATGTATACCTGTTTGTTTGTTGATATGTATGTTAGACTTCCATTCTCTGATTTTCATATGAATGTGTTAAGACATCTAAACGTTGCCCCCACGCAACTTCATCCGAATAGCTGGGGTTACATTCAGTCGTTTTGCGTAGTTTGTAAATTATTAGATATAAAACCGATTGCCCCTATGTTTTTATACTTCTTTAGAACCCGTCCGATTCCAAAAAGAGGTTGAGTTTCGCTTGTTTCTGACCCCAAAAATACCCTGTTCAAACTGTACGCGGACTCGTACAAAGACTTTAAGAAACACTTTTTCAGAGTAGTTGTCACCGACCTAGGCCGCCCGTTCTTCCTTGATGAAGACGATAGCGAGAGATTTCCCTTATATTGGACTCAAAATCCTTACTCAATAACCTCTTGGGATAAGGATTCATTGTCACCCTATGAATTAGAGGCTATCAATGCACTCGAAGGACTATCTCTTCGCCCTCTCTTCGAAGCAGCTAGTGAATTGCTTGGCGCACGACGACCTAGATTTAAGGGTCTCTGGTATGTTTCCGTACTAACAATTATTAATTACTTAATGATCTTTGCTTACTGAAATTTCCTTTGCACTAGCTATCATGGGCAAGAAGAAGACCGCTATCGATTGGTTCAACTGCTCCAAGGAGTTGATCCAGGGTCAAAGTTCCAGTGTGCCGACTCCTACACCCCCTCCGCAAGCTGCGCCGGTCGTTAATCTAGAGGGCGAAGAAGAGATTCCTCTGAAGAGAAAAAGGAGGGTGATCCCTCTTAGAGAGATGCCGTCCGGGAAAAGAACGAGGAACCCCACAAAGGGGGTTGCAGTGGACGACACCGAGCATCTTGAGGTCGAGCGTGACCTTTCGAACGACGTTTGGGACGCCGGCTTCGACTTCGGATATAAAATAGATCCCAAGCTGGATCCGGCCGAGATAAAGGTGTTGAAGAATACTCCTCGCCAGCAACTCCGCCAACACATTCTGGAGTTTTGCGCTCGTGCTACTGCCTCTACTCTGGAGCTGATCCATACGGATGAGCAGGAGAAGGCCGAGATTGAAGGCTTACAAAAACAGCTGATGGATCTCACCCTTCTCCACTCCGAATGCGGACCTAAGTACGAGGCGGCTGAGAAAACGATCAATGAAGGTCGTGTCATACTGGAAAATATGAAACAATCCTTTCAGGCAACGAAGAGGGACCTGGATCGCCAGGCTGCTGACCTTGCCGCTACCCGAAAGGCACTGAACGAGGTTACTACTGAAAGGAATACGTTGAAGAATTCCTTAATAGCGGCCAAGGCCCGAGAAAGAGAGATGGCAGGAGCCATTATTCTAGAGCATACCCGCGGTTTTAAGAAGGCGATCCGACAAGTCTCTTTTCGGCTCGATCGATCTCTTGGAGAAGGATATTCTCCATGGAGAACTAGTCCCATCCAAAGAAGTTCCTGCTGGAGCGTATTCAGATGATGAAGAAGAAGAGGAAGAAGAAGCTGTTGCTGATGTTAAGACTGCTGCCCCGGCGGGAGAGACCAGTAACGTGACGATTGACGTTAGTGAAGTGCCCATCCCCGAGAGAGCTATTGTCGAGGAAGTGAATGCACCAAAGATTTAAATTTCTTGTCAAATATTCGACACTCTGTGGATGACCTCAAAACTTGCTGCTGTTTTAACTTTGTTATAAGTGTGAATGTTTCTGTATTTCCTTTGATGCAATTGTTTGGAAATTAGCATAGGTATAAGGCTTTCGGCCTCCAACATGATATTGCATGTGTATTTTGAAGGCTTTCGGCCCTTGACTAAAGCAACTTTTTTAACTTAACCAGTATGCATTCAAGTGAACTCACTTGCTTATGCAGAAACGCTCGAACTCGATGTTCTGAATTGCGTAATAAGTGTGTTACCCTTCGCCGTTTTGGCGCAACAAGGGGTTTTCACTTAACTTGACAGCGACTTTTTCTAGATAAACTAGTACGAATTCAAGTGAACTTACTTGCTTATGCAGAAACGCTCGAACTCGGTGTTCTGAATTGCGTAATAAGTGTGTTACCCTTCGCCGTTTTGGTGCAACAAGGGGTTTTCACTTCACTTGACAGCGACTTTTTCTAGATAAACTAGTACGAATTCAAGTGAACTTACTTGCTTATGTAGAAACGCTCGAACTCGGTGTATCGGTTGTATGGGATTGTTGACTTCTTCATGTCTGAATGACGATGCATCGAAAGAAGCTCCGAAATTGTTAATCGCGTTGCCTTGCAAAAGTTGTTTGCAATGAAAGAGGCAAGTGCTGCTTTAAACAATTTAGACTTTAAGTCCGTTCAGACATTTAGTCCGGCCGGACATTTAGTCCGGAAAGCAAGTGCTGCCTTGAATAGTTCAGACGTTTAGTCTATTCGGACATTTAGTCCGGGAGGCAAGTGCTGCCTTGAATAGTTCAGACGTTTAGTCTATTCGGACATTTAGTTCGGGAGGCAAGTGCTGCCTTGAGTAATTTAGACATTTAGTCCGAGCGGACGTTTAGTCCGGAAGGCAAGTGCTGCCTTGAGTAATTCAG
>NW_014543415.1:323905-329366 GCF_000741045.1 Vigna radiata var. radiata | reverse complement strand
GACGTTTAGTCCGGAAGGCAAGTGCTGCCTTGAGTAATTTAGACATTTAGTCCGGGCGGACGTTTAGTCCGGAAGGCAAGTGCTGCCTTAAGTAGTTCAGACATTTAGTCTGTAAGCTTTTTGATTTGGTGAATGATAAACTGGATAATTGCATTGATGAATCATTAACAAATGTTTGTAAAGCGGTAAATCTGAAAAGCAGTAAATCTGAAATTCTAGCTATAGTAGAACTTTAAATGTGTGGCGTTCCATGTATTTGGAATGACCTTTCCGTTCAAATGCTCCAACCGGTATGCACCGTTCTTCAAATCTTCAGTGATGCGGAAGGGTCCTTCCCAGTTGTCGGATAACTTGTCGGCGGTCTTTTCTTTACGAGCTTCACCTCTCTTTCTCCAAACAAGGTCGCCTGTGGTAAAACTTCGCGGTTTGACCTTTGTGTTGTATCGCCGTATGAGTAGTCGTTTCTGAGCTGTATTTCGTATCATAGCCACTTCACGTCTTTCAGGAAGAGTGTCCAGATTAACTCTCAGCAGGTTTTCATTAATGCTCATGTCTTGCATCTGTCGGCGTATAGTGGGTTCACCAACTTCGACCGGAAGCATTGCATTCGTTCCATAAGTGAGGTTAAAAGGGGTTTCCCCTGTTGAGCCGTGCGGTGTGCACCTGTATGCCCAAAGTACTTCAGGTAATTCTTCGACCCACAATCCTTTTGCGCGCCCTAATCTCTTTTTCAACTCGGAAATGATGGCTTTGTTGGCTGACTCAGCCTGCCCATTTGTTTGCGGATGCTCAACTGAGCTTGTAACATGTTTAATGCCCAGTCCTTTGAGGAAATCTTCTAACTTGCGTTCAACGAACTGCCGCCCGTTATCGGTTATGATTTTGTGTGGTAGTCCAAACCTGCAAATCAGGCGCCAGATAAAACTTTGTACCTTTTGAGCACTTATTACTGCGAGGGCTTCTGCGTCAATCCATTTGAAGTAGTCGACCGCCACCAACAGGTATTTGCACTGCGCCTTCCAGAGCGGCAGGGGTCCGGCAATATCCATTCCCCATTGCGCGAAGGGCCATGGGGAGATGATCTCATGCTATTCCGAAGGCGGAATTCGTAAGTTATGTCCATGGGACTGACATGAGATGCATTTCTGTACGAAGGTTGCACAATCTTGTTCCATAGAGGGCCAGTAGAATCCGGCTCGTAGAACTTTAGCTTTCATCATCCTTTTTCCTGAATGTGAACCGCAAATCCCCTGATGTAACTCTTGCATAACGTATTTTGCCTCCTCCTCCGATAAGCATTTTAGCAATGGGGTAGTGTAACCGCGCCGGTAGAGGTCATCTCCCACTAACAAGTAACGGGCGATTCGTTTAGAATCAAGTATGCTGAGTCGTCCTCCCTGTTCCTGATGAATCATGAGTTGTATTATATCTTGCCGCCAGTCAGTTCGTGGTGTAGTCACGTTAGCGGCACATGCTTCCAACAAAGGCTTGTGCAGCGTCGTTTTAATCACTGAAGATAGTTGGGATTTTTCTCGAGAATGAGTCAATTTTGACAATAGATCCGCCCGGGAATTTTGTGATCGGGGTATATGAGTCACAGAAAAGCTGGTGAATGATTTGATCAAATCACTGACCTTGTGATAATATCGCAGCAAATGGTTGTCCTTAACCTGAAAAGTGCCATTAAGTTGGCCCACAACCAGCTGAGATTCCATTTTGCACTCCAGATGATTGACTTCCAGCTCTTTGGCCAATAGCAAGCCACTAACGAGAGCCTCATATTCCGCCTGATTGTTGCTGAGTTGGAAGTTAAAGCGAATTGCCTGTTCAACTAGAAAATTGCCTGGACCTTCTAACACTATGCCGGCGCCGCCTCCTCTTTTGTCAGAAGACCCATCTACATTGAGATGCCAAATGCTGGGTTCTTCCGGATGGTACGCTTCTGCTATGAAGTCGGCTAAGTGCTGACCCTTAACAGAACCTTGAGGCTCATACTGTAAACCAAATTCAGACAGCTCGATCGCCCGTGCCACAATTCTGCCGGCTAAGTCAGGCTTGCGAAGAATCTTGGCGATCGGATGATTCGTCCGGACGACAACCTGATGACTATGAAAATACGGCCGGAGACGTCGCGCCGCTGTGAGCAAGGCGAGCGCCACTTGCTCTACATGAGAGTATCTTTCTTCTGGTCCCTGTAGGGTTCGGCTGATAAAATATATCAGCTTAAAATCAGGGTGTTCCTGGATGAGGGCTGCACTTATCGAGTGGCTGGATGCAGCTAGATAGAGTTGTAGATCGAACCCCTCGGTTGGACGGGCCATGATAGGAGGACTAGTCAAAATACCTTTCACCTTAGAAAAGGCCTCTTCGCAATCGTTGTCCCAATGTCATGGCACGTCCTTTTTCATATTCTTCAAAATAGGCTTGATGTGATCAGAAAGCCTGGGTATGAATCGTGATAGAGCTGTAAGACGTCCGACCAAGCACTGGACATCTTTTAATTTAGTCGGGCTTTGTATCTCCAATATTGCTCTACACTTATCCAGATTCGCCTCTATTCCTCGATGGGTCAACATAAACCCCAAGAATTTTCCGGCGGACACCCCGAAAGTACACTTATTAGGATTTAGACGCATGTTGTAATGCCGGAGTTGTTGAAAGACTTCCTCTAAATCCTTGAGATGTTGTTGATGTGTGTGGCTTCGTATTACCATATCGTCGACATATACTTCCATGCAGCGGCCTATCTGATTATGGAAGACTTTATCCATTAGACGCTGATAAGTGGCTCAGGCATTCTTCAAGCCGAAAGGTATGACATCAAAACAGTAATTCGCATGCTCAGTAATGAAGGCTGTCTTCTCTCTGTCTGGGGCATGCATCGGGATCTGATTATACCCCGAGTAAGCATCAAGGAAACTAAGAACAGTGTGCCCGGACGCGCCATCGACCAAACGATCGATATTGGGAAGCGAATAAGAGTCCTTGGGGCACGCTTTATTGAGGTCCGTGAAGTCCACACACATCCTCCATTGTCCGTTCGCCTTTTTTACCATGACTACATTAGATAACCATGTAGTATAGGTTAATTCTCGTATGAACCTCGCCTTCAGGAGTTTGTCAACTTCATTTCGAATCGTCGACCGCTTTTCTTCACCGAACCGTCGCTTTTTTTGAGATACCGGTCGGGCTTCTCGGAATATGGACAATTTATGTGAAATGACACTGGGATGGATTCCGGGCATATCGGACGCGCTCCAGGCGAATAAATCGTGGTTATTCTTCAATAGTTCTTTCAACGCATTTTCGTCAAATGGCTGGAGGTTGGCGGCGATTGAAGTAGTTTGTTGTTCGATTTTTCCCACGACGAAAGGCCTTATCTCACCTTCCGGTTGTATGCGTTCGTCGGTATTGGTCCTTGGATCAAGGTCAATCAGGATTGTCTCTGAGTGGTTCTCTTTTCTGTAAGGTGTGACCTTTAAACCGGCAACATAGCATTGACGAGCGGTTCTCTGGTCTGCCCGAACGGTACAAATATTTCCTTTGTCTGTAGGAAATTTCATCGCCAAATGTGGGGTAGACACGATTACCCCAAAGGCATTCAGGCATGGGTGTCCTAGGAGGGCGTTATAGGACGTGTTTGCTTCTACAAGTAAGAAACGAACTCTGAGCTCTTTACCACCATCTTCAGATCCTAGGTGGGTTCGTAAGTCGATATACCTCGGGTGTCTACTCTCTCTCTCCAGCAAAGCCAACAATTTGCTCGTTAAATGGAGCAATCATATCTTCAGAAATCTCCATTCTCCGAAAAGTTGTCCAGTATAATATATTAACTGAACTACCCTGATCGACGAGGACTTTACTTACCTCGTATTGTGCAATGCGGGCGGTGATGACCATGGGGTCATCCTGATCAGGATCTGGCGCGTGAAAATCCTTGTTTGTGAATGTAATATCTGGCATTGATGCTGGACTGCGTATCACTGAGTGTATGCTATGTAAATTTCTCAAGTGTCTCTTCCGTGCTGAGGATGAGGCGCCTCCTCCGGCGAAACCTCCTGAGATGCTGTCAATCCTGCCTTTTATTATAGGTTCCCGCTCTCTCGGCCTACTGCGGGATCTGTGACTCGGAGGACTACGAGAACGGTCGCGTGAGTAATTACTTTTTCGTTTGGCATGCTCCGGGCTTCTTCGTGTCTTTCTGGGTGAGTGTCCCACACGGCCGAAATCTTCCTTCACAAATTCACGAAGATGTCCGGCACGGATTAGCTTATCTATTTCATCTTTGAGAGTCTGGCAGCCTTCAGTAGTATGTCCGCCCGAATTATGGAATCGGCAAATCTGCGTTGCATCCACATTTTTCGGTGGAAATTTTCTTCTTTGAGAGATGAGGTTCGACTATAGAGCTCGTTCCAACACCTTTTCTCTAGGGGCGGTGAGGTGTGCGTAGCGATCATATTTGGGATTCAGATTCACGACTGGTTTCCGTTCCCAAGCGTTGTCATTTTTTCGTTTGCCTTCTCTTTTGTTAACACTTGTCCAATGCTCCTCGTGTTGTTGCTTTCGAGAGATCCTCTGGTCTTCCATTTTAATGAATTTAGCCATCTTTTGTTGTAATTCCTCCAGCGTACGGGGCGATTTGGCGTACAGGCTTTCGGAGACGAATCCTGGCTTTAGGCAGTTGGGCAGGCTGCTGATGATGAATTCGGGACTGGCTCCCTTTATCCTCCGGGCGGCTTGGTTGTATCGGTGCATGAAAGCTCTGAGAGTTTCGTCTTTTCCCTGCCTAAGATTGACTAGTTTGGCACCAGTCACTTCTTCATGTCGGTTGGTGGAATATTGCTTCGTGAACATGTTTGTCAGCGTGCGGAAATTGTCTACCGAATTTGGTGGAAGGGTGTAGTACCATTCAAGGGCTTCTCCCCTCAGTGACAGAAAGAACGCCCGGCATTTTACCGGATCACTTTGAGTGTAGAAGGCCATTGACTCGACGAAATTCCGCAAATGATATTCTGGATTCGTTGTACCGTCGAATTTCTCCACGTGAGGTGGAGGTCGATCGGGCATAGGGGCCTGCATGATGGTATCGGTGAACGGCAAAAGGTTTGGGGACCGAGGGGGAGGAGGCGGATTGTGATTCTGACTGTCTTCAGATGCCTCTCGGTCGTGTTGTTTTTCTTTGCTACGTTCGGCGTCATCAGTCTTTTTCTGTTGTAATTCCTGCTGCAAGGTTGCAATGGTTCGGGCTTGCTCTTCCAACTGCGCCTGCAGGTCTCTTATCATCTGGATTGGGTCTGGATTCTCCATGCCTCTTGTAGTCACCATTGGGAGTCTTGTCCTTTCAAGCCCCACGGTGGGCGCCAAAATGTTTCGGTATAAATATTTTGGGGATCGAAGGGACTAACCTGGATGACGTGGCGCTCCCGCTGTCTTCTGATCTTCAACCGTCCGGATGCTCCAA
>NW_014543415.1:308497-323410 GCF_000741045.1 Vigna radiata var. radiata | reverse complement strand
ATATTATCTTCAACGGGTTATGTCGTTGTGATGAACTATTAGCCCAATTGCTGAAGCGATACCGGCCTATCATTAATATGATTAAGGCCCAATAAACATGCTGGACCGTGCGGTTACTAGTTGCAACCGTTCGGCCCAAATAGCATATCGTACAGGATTAATCTAGAAAAGGGTAAATCTAGAAAAAATAAAAGTGCCAGCTGTCATAGTATCTACCACAATATGAAAACAAATCCTAACAAAATAACAATAAAGGTAACAGATAAAATGTGCAGTGGACAGAGATAAAATGACCATCTATGATGAAAGCAGAAACCGTGTCTTGCTCACAAAGAAATTACATAAATTTGTTATAGAAATAACTGGAATGCTGAGAAAATTGTTATACTTCTTTACAGTTATTTTTTCAAAACTGTTGTCAGTAATCTCTCAGTAAAGGGAATCAATTCATATGTGTGTGTCTACAAATACTAGCTAGATGGCAGTTATTTCAAAGCTGATTGATTTCATCTTTCAACTATGACTTTCTCTGTCCTCAGTTTCTCATTTCTAATACTAGCTACATAACTCACTAGAATCATATCTATGCAGGTAAGGTTTCTCGTTGAATCTATACATATTGAAATCATATTTATGTTGGACACTGTTCTTGCTATTGAATCTATTGAATCTTTTAATTTATTCTAGTATAACTGAGTTAATTTCCAGAATATACGGTTACAAATGTGAGGCTTACGTACTTGCTACTAATTTAAAAAGGATCTAATTATGAAAACTGTTGACGTATGAAGCCATGTATTTGTGTGTTTTTAGGTTTGAAACTAAAGCAAACTTAATTATTTATAAAAATATATTTTTAATAATTTTTTTTATAATTTTTTTACAATCGTTTATATGATCGTTTGTGATTAATTCATTTCAAATATACGAATAAATAAAATATTGATACATATATTGTCAAAAAATTATTTTAATGTTTTGTGTTAGAGGAATATCAAACCAGACAATTTGTTACTTGAAAGAAATAATAGATTCAATACACTTGAAGAAAAGGATTTTTTTTCTGTGGGTCAGAATGTAAATGGAACACCACAAAACGAAGAGAAGAGAACTCCTAAACGTTCACAACAAGAACAACTTAAACATTGGTAATTGTCTATTTTAATTTAACCTGTGATTTGCTTGATAAGATTTATATTTAAATCCGTTTTATTTTTTAATTTTTGTGAGATTCTAATTTTTTTTTAAGAAATTTTTTAATCTTAATTATTGGATTTAAAATGTTTAAAATTGCACAAAAATGATCATGAATTCCTATAGAAAAATGGTATCACAGAAAGTGATAAAACAACTTTATGGATAAAAAACTTTCAAATTAAGAAATCATTATTTCCTAATCTTTGAATAGAAGAGACTTCTGGCAACACATAGATATGTCAGGACTCAATAATTGAAAAAAGAAATATCAAATATAAGACAAACAGATGTCCATTATCCATTAATAAAAAACATGATTGACGAGACTTTAAAAGTAATTTTTATAACACTAATAATAAAGTTAACAAAATTGTAATTAAATAACATTATAAAAATAATTACCTTTGTAATATATATATATATATATATATATATATATATATATATATATATATATATATACCTTTTTTATTTCAATAAAATGTCATTGGAATCAATTAGAATTTTTAAAGTAATAGATAATGATTTAAAATATAATTCTATTGACGTATGTATCTTTCTTTGTCCATTCTTGAACGTGATATGTATTTCAGAGTCATTACAGTCTATCAAACTAAACAGGTGCTCATAGTTGTCATTTGTATTAAACTATTGTTGACAGCATTCTTGATTTTTATGAGAGGAAACTGAACATAGGACTTTTGTTCATTCCTTAAGGGACTAGCCCTGGAGTTTATCAGTGTTGGAATCTCCACCAGGTAATTAATTTTTTTATTTGCTATTTCTTCTCTACAATTACCAAAATATTCTATAGATAAGCACAATGAGAAAACGAAAATAAATGGCTTCATTAAACTAATGGTTAAAGATGACATTGTTGTACATCTTTTTTGGTACACAAGATTATATTGCTCGAGAAATTCTTTTGAAGAAAGGTTATGGGATGGAATGTGATTGGTGAGTTTTATGTGTGTGAATGTCGCCATGTTAAGTATTAATTTTTTTATGCTATAATATATCTATATCATAACAATTGATATTGTGATTTTATTCATTTATGGTGATCTTTTCAATAACTTTCATGTTGCAACCTAGTATGGCTAAGCTATGTTGTTTAAAGACTTTTAGATTGATTGGATCTGATATAGAATTCTGAGTTCCTTTCAGTATTGGATCTTAATAAATTGAGTATTTCTTCTATATGAGTTAGAACATTGTAATATTGTTTTAACTATTAATTATAATATTGTTTTAACTCTATTATTTTATTTGTAAATCTTTAATGGTTCACCTTTAATAAAAGTTTCAGACATTGAAGACATTAGAATCAAGTAAACTTCTTTTATTTTAAGTGTTAGTAAAATGTAGAAACTTGACTACAATTTAGTAGTGTATATATATTAATATAATATTTAGATTTAATATATAGTTTGATGTACAAATAATGTATTAAATATTATTAGACATTTTAGTGTTTGAAATGAATTTCATTTTGTTAGTTCAATTGAATCCGTTTATTTCAGTTTATATGGATTATAAATTGATTGGATAAGATGATAATACAGGAAATTTGATTGTAAATTGTCTGGATGTCAAATGTAATAATGAAATATTTTTTTTTAAAAAAAATACAAGTTTTTATGATTTACATGACAATGTATTTGAAAAGTCAGTATTATGATAGGTGAAATTACTTGTCATAATACACTCGAGATATAATGACTGATAAAAATATCTACGTCATAAAACACCACACATTAGACAGGTAAATCCAGTTACGTCATTATATATTTGTCATATTATGACTAATAAATGAAAATTTGTCATAATAGACTGAACCTATTATGACAAGTGATAGAAAGTACGTCATAGTATGTTGAACTTATTATGAGGTACTTTTCTGCTACGTCATAAAATGCGCAGACCTATTATGACCCCTAAAACTATGATCTCAGTCCACTTGTCATAATAGATCATTTTTATCCATCATAAAATGAGATTTCTACACTAGTGAACAATGAATTCAAAAGAACATAAATGGGTAAACAAAATAGGTAAGAACTTTTAGACACTTATCTATTGAAGACTTCCAAGATAGTGACCATAAATCTTGATACCAAATGATGGAGATTGCTTTGAGGATGCTCCTTCAACATAAGATGATCTTCCAAGTGGATTGATGAAGCTTCTTAAAAGTGTGGACTCCATATGAACAATGATAGTAGCGAAAGCAAATAGAGATGAAGAAATGAAGATGTTGGTGTTGTATGGTCTTGATAGATGTCTTTCTAGAAGGTTAGGCCAACCATGAAAGAGAAGGTATAAAAAAGTCTAGAAGAAGACAATTTTATAATGTGAGAACTCAAGAAGAGAAGTCTTGCAATTTTGGAAAAGAGACTTTACATTCAATCAAGTTCTAAGGATTACAAAAGTGCGCCTCTCCTTTTATAGGTGAAGGAGAAGGCTAGAGTACATGGAATATTTAGGAGCCTTTCCATCATTTAATGAGGAGTCTCATCATTAAATGAGGAACTTAAACATTAAATGTGAGGAGCCTTATGGTTTGTAACTAACTTAGTCAAAGCATTTAATGCAAAAGCTCATTGCAACTAACTCCTTCCAAAACCCATTTTTAACCCATTTTAGGTGTTAACTTCTAACTAAGGACTTAATGATAATTAGAAAATATGTTTAGGGGTTTTGTTTATAGGTAAGGTTTGTCTTATGGTTGAGATTGGAGTATGAGTGAGTGTTGGGGTGTACCTAGTTTGTGGTTGATGAGCATGAGGGTGGAGGATATGTCTACTTGTTGTACCTAGTAAATCTTGGTTTTTATTTGCGGATAGGTATTGGTTGTTCGGGAATTGAACCTTCCTTGTGTGGAGGTGATGGTGGTTTCCTTGTCCTTGTGTTGAACGAAGGCATATTCTTTAGCTGGATTGCAGAATTACTCGAACAATATCTGTAGAGGAGGCTACAGGTTAAGTTATAGGAGGGGCTACATTTAGTGAGGTAGGGTACAAGAGTGTGACTGATTCTTTCCACTATGGTGTTATGATATTTGAGGAGGCTCATGGTAGTGATCATGATGAGGTTAATCATGGTGGAGGTACACATGTTGATGAGTATGGTAATGATGGAGCATGAGGGGAATACTATGTTGGTAGTAATGATATCAGGTGGTATAGTTGGCATAAGTGCTACTATGAGGATAAACTGTTAGCTAGGGTGTGATGTTAGTGATAATCGAGGATAGAGTATTGAGGTTCAGGAATTGAGTATTCAGATGTGTTTGATTCGTTGTGTTTTGAGGATTATGAATCATGTTGTAATTACTTATGTGGTGTATGAGTATGATTGATATAATAAGAAGGTTTGCATCTTGTTGAATGATTGATTATGGTTAATATAATTTGTATATATGAATATTGTTGTTATGATTGTTTTATTGGTAGTTTATCCTATACTTGTTTGTGTTTGTGTTTTTGAATGAAATTATTGGCAATGATCGTATAATGTGTTATACTTGAACAAATAATGTTATAGATGTTCTAAAGGCGTGATAAACTAGAAAGAGGATGGGAAAAACTTTGGGATTCAATTAAAGCTATTTTGTACAAGTAAAGACAATATAATTGGAGTTATTTCCTTCTTTATTTTATTATTCGAAATAATATAATTGGACAAGGTGTTTGGTACTATTATGTTTTGAATAAATTAGGAAGGTTTAAAAGTTAAGTTTTTCTTTTCAGTATCATTCTGCGCTATGATAAATTTTAAATTTTTTATTTTGTTAATAAAACATGACATCTAAAAAATTGGACTTACATTATTTGTGTAAAAAATATTCATTAACTGTTTTAGAAATACTATAGGTCAATTTAACGTCTTCCGTTATGACGGTAGACTTTTGACAAACATTAAATGTCTAAAATAACAAACAATAAAAGCCTCAATAGTTGATTATTTAAATAAGCATGCTTACATAAGTAATTCCACATAATGTGCTTGAAAAATAAATTTCATTAATGAACATCAGTTATTTTGAAACAATATTTTTAAGCAATTGTATGTGATACCAGATTCACTTGTGTGTTCATCATAAATGCCGCAATGTCCTTTAGAACTTAACGCAAATATGTTTTATTTTTGTTGAAAAGTTGGAAATATCAATCTCACAAGTTTACTCGTTATATGGCAATCGAAACATACTGTCATCCAGAAAGCATAGAAGAGATCGAAAGGAAATACGAATTAAGTCCTTTCGCAGACACAGGAAACCTAAACGAGCCAGAAAAAAAATTGGGGATAATAAAGTTCCAAAACAAGAGAAATTTGTTGCTTTAAAATCAACCCACTATGCTCCAAAATAAGAAAGATGATAAAAATGGTGAAAGTGGTCAACACTAACATTGTTTTCCTTTTAGAAAGATTCTTGAGATATTGGAAAAGAAGGATGGAACAACGTAAGATCAATATTCAAAGAAAAGAAAACCTATATATATGCTAACTACTAGTTGCGAGGTTTCATTGTAAACTGTAAAGTGAATACGATGATGTTTGTGAAAAAGTAATCTCTTCTTTAAAGGGCGTTAAGATTGAAATAAATAAAATCAAATCTTTTTTGGTTTTTTAGTTTTTAAATCATTTAAAAAATTTTAACCTTAAACTAAATTATATATATATATATATACATATATATATATATATATATATTAGTGTTGTCAATACGGATCACCTAGTCCGGTCCACCACGGGTTGATCACTTAGTAAGTCAACCTAATCCGCCTCATTTATTAGCAAGATAGAAAAATTCAAAACCGACTTGACCCAGATAAACGGATTGGTTCATTGACTCACTTAATTAATATTTCTTTAAATAAAACAAATTACAAACTTTTTATAATTAAAATCTAAACAAATTTCACTCCTAACAGGAGTGTTTAATTAATTTTGAAAATAGGGAATTTAAATAATTTTTTCAAGCAAAAAAAATAATAAATATTTTTTATAAAATTAAAATTAAATTTTAATAAAATAAAATTAGGTAGATGGGTTGATAGGCCAACCCGAACCACCACGAGCTCAACCCGGATGAATTGGATTTAAATAAGCTGAGTTAAAATCTGACCCGTATAAAAAAAATACAATTTTTTCAAACCTAATCCGATCTAAATCCGTGATGGACCAAGTTAGCCCGTAGGTTATGACCCATTTTTTACAGCTCTAATATATATATATATATATATATATATATATATATATATATATATATATATATATATATATNATATATATATATATATATATATATATATATATATATATATTCTTTATATTTTATTAAAGTCAAAAAATTATTTATAAAATAATTTTAATATAACGAATAAAGTTTCACCATAATTTATAATATTTAGTTCAGAAATGAAACACAATTTTTAAAATAATTTAAAAAAAAACTGTTTAAGAAAAATTTATATATATACCTTTGTGATTCCAGTTAACTTATCAGTATTTTTTTTTAACTATGTAGGTGATTTCAGAATGATGTCCTTCAATATGAAACACTATAGCTATAATTAATGATACTTCCTGAACACTACTTTTAGATTTGAAAGTACTTAACATGGTTAGAAAATAATAAGACAAGTAAAGTTATCGAAATATAAAAAGGAACCCTTTTTTAAATTTGTGAACTCTTTATTTGTATAAAATTTCTATTTTGGGGAAATTATTCTAAACTTGATTCACATTTGAATATTGTGTGGCACATTCAAGAAAACTGAGTGGCACATTCTATTTGAATTTACTATTCAACTATTAATGCACAGAAAGAAGAGAATGTTCTTCTCACTTCTCAGCCTTCTTAATAAATAGTTTATTATTTGTACTCGTTCAATCTTCGATCAACGTTGGTACAAATTAGAATATTTATTATATGAAATAAAAAATTTTATCATATATAATACTCAATTGAATCGCCATCTAAAACTATTTTTTTAACTAATATATTACATTACTATTAACTTATTTTTAATAAATACAAAACAACGACTTTCTCATACACACGGACACAAAATTGCATAAGTCGTATATTTGAGTTTGTGATTAACTAAATAATTTAATTAAGCACACATTTCATAATTTGTATTACATAAAACTTATTTACTTTTTATCATTTAATTTATGAAAACAAAATTTAAAACGTTATTTCAACATATAGTTTATAGAGAAATATACTAAATAAATTAAAAGCTATCTATTTCTACTATAGACAAATTTTATAAGATTTTTGAAGACCCTCTGTAAACTGCTAAACTGAACACGAGCCGAGTATTGTATCATTTTGCTGAATTTGGAAGTCCATATTATTTAATTAACCCGAAATTGTGGATCATGGGAAATTGGAAAAAGTTTTAAACAAATGTATTGTTCACAATGAATTCCATATATAAAAACTTAATATAATATCGTAAGTACAAAAGGTATATAAGTGTTTTGAAATCCTATAATATATACCTAAATCAACTAAATATCTAATAATCGTCATAGTTATCATTAGAGTTATTTACTTTTTCTTTTTCATGTTGGTGTTGTTGGTGAAGGTGCTGCACAAGGAGCTTTCACTAATGTAGAAAGTGTTTTAGACGTTTGTTATTTTAGATTTTTAATGTCATATCCAGAACCGACGTCTATATGGGCGACGTTAATAGGATGTCATATCCATTAACCGACGTCTACCGGTATTTGTTGTATTTTAATGCAGTTTTGCTCGTGTCTTTGGGTAGTGTTGTAGCACCTCCTTCATTTGCTAGCTTCTTCGTAAGAAAAAATTGCATCTTTTGCATCTCTCATGGCATTTCAACCCAAAACAGAACTTGGGTCGTTGCCTAGTTCCATTCCAACCACCAAAGAAAAATAATACAGTGACATGGAAACTAGGCAAGGACCCAGGTTCGACTTTAGGTTGAAATGCCATAAGAGATCCAAAAGACGCAAGTTTTTCTTACGAGGAAGCTAGCAAAGGGAAAAGGTGCACTACGCTACCCAAACACACGAGAAAAACTGCACCAAAACACAACGAAAACTCATTTTAATCGATTCAAACGAAAGATAATACATCAAATATTACTTCAATCGGAGTAAACGTAAGATTAAACGGTTCAAAAGAGATCAAACGCACCTGGAAAGGCAATGCCGTAGAGAGAAAACACGGAGGAAGACGATGAAGTGCGCGTAACTGCTGGTTCGTAACGTCTTATTTAAAAGAATATCAGACGTCGGTTTCCCCACTGACTAACGTCTTTTGTCGAATATACGTCGTGGCTCTCACTAATTAGACATCCATTCAATTTAAAAATTCATATTCGTGGTACATATAGACGTCGGATGTAGGGGGCCCCAACGTCTATAATCACATATAGACGTCAATATGGCGGGATCTGACATCTAGATGGTGAAAAGAAATGACTTTTCACCTATCTGACAGACATATAGACATCGGTTACGGGGGCACAACACCTGTAATATTATAGACATCGATGCCCCTCCTAAACGACGTCTATATGGTGGAAAGAAATGACTTTTCACCTACCTGTCAGGCATATAAACGTCGGTTAAGAGGGGCCCCAACGTCTAGTATGTTATAGACGTTGGTGCCCCTCCGAACTAACGTCTATATGCACATTTATTTACGAAAATGCCACCGGTCAATAATTTACGTTGGGTGTTTTCTAGTTTGACGTCTATGGGGTGACGTTAAAGCCCAATTTTGCACTAGTGTTCATTGCTGCGATGGTGTTTCGGTGGACTGAGGCTATTGGACCAAAGGTTTTGCATTTGAAGGTAGGAAACTCATGATCAAATTTTTAAATTCTCAAATTGTTGTTTAAGAGCATCATAAGCCTGGTCACGAGCTTGAAGTTGTTATCTTAGCTCATAATAACCTTGGTCAGCATATTTGGATGCAGATTGTTGGTGCTTTAATGTACCTCTTTCAGTAGTGTAATTGGTAGCAAGTTGTACTGCCTTATATAGTCCTCCATTATTTTTTCACCAGCGACTCCACCCAACACAATGTCCTTATGATGTCTTCATCATCCATATTTGTTTATGATCCATCATCAAGAGGCCATGATCCTTGCTTAAATCTAACTTATGAGAGTCTAGGGGAAAATTCTTGTTAAAAAATATTCAAAGTGTTAGTACAAGGAGGAAGTTTAAAAGGAATAAAATAATACAAGTATCTAGTTTGCAAAATAGTTTGCTTGCATGTGTCCTTCGTGACCTCTCATCAACAAACTGGCTAGATCCCTTACGTATATGAGTTTGTTGAAACACCTCATCAATGTGGATGACTTGTTCCAACTTTACTGCCTATAAAATTATAAAAGTTATATGAATGGTATGTTCATGTGTGGCGATTGTGAAATGTGTAGGAAAACACACATTAGAAGAGGAGGGGGGGGGGGGGGTGAAGGGTGTGGGGTATTGAATAATGTTTTCTAACATTTTCAAAAAGGGTGTCTTATGTGTTTTCAAAGGATTATCAAATGAGAATACTCTTTAGAGGATGTTATACAAAACTTAATAAAAGCTTTTAAGGAAGGAAAACAATAATAAATCACTACTTTTATACTAGATCACTCTACTCGAGCCACATCCAGTTCTCCCTTAAGAACTATTAAGAGCTTCCATTAATTATATCCATACCTGGATATAAGTATTATTAACACTCGTGGTTATAACTACTTGTGGTTTACCTAGTCAACACGACTAGCCTGAGTTTACCCGGTCCTATTTCACTCATTGAGAGAATATTTTATCAAAACAAAATATTCCTGAAGTCTTGTAATTGCTCTTTTTCTCTCGTTGTTGATGAAAGCACCAGACGATCCAAGCTTAGAGAAAAACACTTGATTTTGGCTGAATCTCTAGTTTTCTCTCTTCTTTAAGCATTTACATATGAACATGTAGACAAACTTCAAAGTGGATATTCAACTAGGCTTGTTTTTCTTATCTTATATTTTTATTTCTTCTCTTTTATTTTGTAATTCTTGATTGGGAAAGTTCCAATTAGATTAACAAGCCATAAGTCTAATATAGACTAATAGTTTTGACTTTGTTGACCTTTGAAATACAGACTCATTTTCCTTTGACAATAAATTATAAAACTTTTGAGTGGCTTCATTTGAAGACTATTCATCACAACTATGGTATGTTCGAACCTGAGAGTTGCCAACTTTCATAAGCAGTCAAGGTAGATGGAATTTCTTCATTGTGAAATGTCCAAATCTTCTAATTTCGCATGAACTCTTTTTGTTATAGGTGAACTTTTACCACTTTATCTTTCAAAATTCTTGTTCATTCGCATTTTAGGCATGGGCATGTAAGCTCCCCTCAACTCCTACCACAAAACTTTTCTTCAAACCTCTCATACCATTTTAAGAATGACCATACATCCAACCATGATTGGTGGGAACTTTGACCATGTTTTGTGTCAAGCCAAAGGATGAAAATATTTAGTGAATTAAAGATCACTTGAGGTTGGTAAATAAAACTAATGCACAAAAGGTTAAAATTTGAACCATTGCTCAAATTGAATAAAGAAGTATAATTAAACCAAAGGTTTGAGTTTTTAATGTTGGAAAGTTGCACTTAACTAAGGGGACTTTGGAGAGGTGCACTTAACAAAGGTTTTCTCCTAAAACATTTGAAAATAGAGAATATAAAATTTGGACAATGACAAACTGTCCAACCTATAAAAAACAACCAAACACTAAAAACAAATAAAAAAAACTACCTAAAACATAAAGGTGTTTTATTTATGCAAGGAGAAGGACCAAATGAGGCTCTCATGTCAACTTGTTCAATGGAACATGCCTCTTGTTCATTAATACATGCATACAATAATAACAAGGACTTCAAGGGACTAGAATCCACTAAAAAAACTAACCCCAACATCAAATATTACCACACATTAATGGTATACCAACATAAGATAACAATGATTGTCCAAACAGCCATAATATCATACTCTACCACTACCTAACAAATTTATCAAGTTATATGCAAACATATCAATAAAGTGAGATGCAAGTAACATTGTTAAACACTTGTAGTGAACAATGAATAGATTATCATGATCAATATCAACTAACCATACATAAACCCTTCACATCATTTAATCCAGTGTATATTGATTACACAAAGAGCATAAAATCATAATACATGGCAGCTATATATACAATACAAAGTGCATCAGAACAAAAAATATGCAATGGTAAACTAATTGTTCTTTTCATAAACCAAAGCCCTTAATCCTTACTTAGCAGCATACCGGAACCTAACCACAACCCAACAAATACCACAGTATACATCCCAATACCTAAAAAAATAGTGAATTAGATAATAAACCAAACACAATACCCTATAACACACAACATGCATCGCAACACTTGTCATTCTATTACACTAGAGCTAACCGTAGTTTGAACTAGAAGTCTCACAATACCATACAACAATTTAATTATCTTAATCAATTTTCTTAATGGTTGTTGGACAATAGATAAATACCTAGTGGATAGTAGAGTAATGCCTGGTGGGCTACAAGTTTGATAACAAAAGTCTTGAAACAAAATAAAAAAAATGCAAACATACGAGTTAGACCAAATACTAGTGACAAGCCATAACCAATAAGAAAACATAGCCATAATCAAATTGAAAATAGTGATATGAATGCATGTTCCAACCCGGGTAAAATTAATGATTATTGGTAGTCTATATGTTTAGATAATTTTCAATATTTCCATATATGTTATAACAAAAACAAGGCATTTTGTAAATGTTGCAACCAAAAACCTATACTGATTACCGTTGGACTACTAAAACTACAAAATTGACCAATTTACCATTGTAGACCAACCGCTAGAATACACCCTATAGTTAATAATTTTAAAGCTAATTAGGACAATTTTCAAAGAGGACAAGGTTAAAGCTAATTATACACTCCTGGTTCACTCACTATGATGGACTCTTTTTATGCTAAACTAGACAGTTCCAGTGTTATAGAAACAACCCCTAGAATATGATTTGAAATCGTGTAACAATTTTTCCTACACCTTCGTTGTTGGACTTTGCCACGCTCTTCTCGCTTAGTGAAGGTTTGTCTATGAAATTTGCTTTGTAATGTTTTTAATGTCTGAAAATGCACTTTTCAACATCAATTGACGTTGGAAATGGCCATTTTTAATATCAATTGGCATCGGAAATTGCACTTTTCGACGTCCCTTTTGTGTTTTTTTTAAAATGCTTCGTTTTTACAGTTTTACCAAACCTGAACAGCAAAAACCTAGTTTTGAAATTTCATATATCCAAACCTCATATGAACAAAGGATGTACTAATCACTATTCAAACTATAAACTAAAGTTATGACAATTCAAACTAAAAACTAAAGTTATCAAAACATAAAGTTTTGAAACTAAACTATTGTATGCCTATCTCCATTTCTCCAAAAGATACGTTGCCCATTCTTGTTGTATCTTCATCATTGTGGCCTCTATTATTGGGAATGAATTGGTGAACCGCTGCAAAAATAGGAAAACTTTACTATATTTGCATTCTAATGTTCAAAGTTGAATGTGATTTGTAAGATGTGAAAGATATATTATTACCTTAGTCCAATCATCTTTAATTCTTGCTCGGATGATGGTCTTAATCCAAGACATGATGTAGTACCTGCATGCCTAGGAATCTAGCTACTTGTTACATTAAACATGGCAAAGAAAATAGTCAAATTTGATGGTCAAAATTTCGCATACGAAAAATAAGTTAAAGATCAATGAAGGCCAACCTTTGGATAAATTATTTGAATTTGGTGTGCTTTGGGCCTACCCACAACTCTAATTAAATTTGAAACATTTTAAACATAGGTTAATAAATTAATATCATAATGAATTGATATCAAAGAATAAGTTAATACATTAATATCATAATGAATTGATATGAAAGAATAGGTTAATACATTAATATCATAATGAATTGATATGAAAGAATGCAATACTTACCTTTGTAATAAGGATTTCAAGTCAGGTTTCATCTTCTTACGCAACAAACAAAACCATACAACTTGGCATTGTCTTGGTATGATCACCACTTGCCAATGGCCCCCATCATGAATCACAAATAATGAGTCGATTAATTAAGTCTTCATAAAATTGTACAATGGGAACACATACCCATTAATGTATGGCATGATATACATTGTTAGAAAAGATGAGCTTTGTTTCTCAACAGGTGGGGAGGGGGGGGTGAATTGGTGTTTTATAAAAATACTCGCTTTTGAAATCTTTTTCGCAAATAGTATGAGTCTTTAAACCTTTCTTGAACAATAAGCAAAAGTGTATGCAATGTAATAGTAAGCATAATCGAATTAAGACAAAATGTAATTGATTAATGCAGAGAGATGGGGAGAAGAAAATTCAAACTTTGAGTTTATACTGGTTCGACCTCAACTACCTACATCCGGTGTCCTTTCAATCAACCCGAGATTGAAAGCCAATTGCACTGTAAAGATATGAGTTTTTACAACAAGGGCTTTACAACACCACAATGTCAAAATGTATATCACCTCTCTAACTCACTAATCTAATATAGCTCAATACAAACACATGTAGCAAAAACAATCCTCTCCTATAGTCACCCCTTTAAGAACCTTCTCAAAGTACAAGAACTCCTCATTCTTCTTCCTGGCAACATGCACAAGGAAACAACAACACGCAACATTTATGAATCTTCTCCTGATCACACAACAAGCACCTCAATTGTGCAGAAAGATCAGACACTTCAAATCAGTCAATATTGTCTCTCAAGAAATCTTCAAGCCTTGTACACCACGTTAAGTTCTTGTTTCTTAGAGCGTTTGATCACTTCTATAAAACTTCTCAACTCAATCTGAATCAGATATAAAAGTGGTAATCAAAACTTTTATACCAAAATTCAATAAATGCTTCTATATATAGTGTAAGTCAAATCTGACGAATTTTAATCGATTATTCTATTAATCTAATTGGTTACATTAAACACTTGTGACAGATTAACAGTAGTCAAAGCAGTTAATTGAATGTTCAATTAATGTAATCGATTTTCATTTAATGCTTAGTCAACACATTTAAAAATATGATCGTTGAAACAGTTATGTTAGTGATAACGGTTGATTTAACGTGTTTGTGTGTGTACAGTTTGAGAAAAAATCAACTCCTTTATAGTTTTTACCTTGTTTTATCCTCACGTTTAGTGTGTTTTCTAGTTTTCTTGTGTTTATTTAGTATATGCTTGTTTTTACATCTAATCTCTATGTTTGAGTGTGTGAAATAAAGGAATAGGAAGCAATTCTAGTGGAGGAAAACAAACAAGAACTCAAGGGAACATGTTTTGGGACAATAAAAGATCAATTTAAAGCAAATACCCATGTTGGACGCCTTTGGAATCGCACAAGAGCCTCAATTTTAGAATGCTGCCAAAACCGCCCGAGCTGGGCGCCAGAAATCCAAGCTGGGCGCCAGAGTTGCAGAGAGATTCCAGGCTGAGCGCCACAGAATGGGGCTAGGCGCCAGAGAATGGGGCTGGGCGCCAGAAAGTGGCGCTGGGCGCGAAAACTTGCTGTAACTCACTTCTGATGCAGTGAAAAGTCGCGCTGGACGCCAGGAATCCGAGCT
>NW_014543415.1:243682-308257 GCF_000741045.1 Vigna radiata var. radiata | reverse complement strand
TGAGGAAGAAGATGGGTCACAAATTGGAGATGGAGATGTGAAGGGGAAGCGCAAATGGAGCATGGAGCAGCTACCAAGAACCTTGGGAAAGGCTTTGCATATTCTCTTTGGTACCAATTTCTTCCCTATCTCTTCAATTTGTAGAACCCTAAGTTCTCCTCCATGGAGGGCTTTTCCTATTTGTTGAGATTAGTTGTAAAACATGGAATTCTTATGTATTTTGTGATGCTAATGATATATGCTTTTCCAATTCATGTTAGTATTTGATTTCTATGCTTAATGCTTGTTGTGGCTTGATCACACATGGCATGAATTGTGGTTCTTGAAGTATTGAGAAATATGATTGAACCTAGAATTGAAATTGAATACTTATTGGATGAAATTGAGATGTTTGTGAATGCATGAGAATGAAATGGATGAATTCTAGTCTTGACAAATTGTAAATACACTATGTTAAATTCCTTGCACACCAACTGTTTGATAAAATACCAAAAATAGTTTCTTGTGTTGTTTTTGTGCACTTTGATGTCTAATTGAGTTATAAAAGGAAGAATTGTCATGTTTTGCACAAGTCCCTTGAGAGAGAACGATATTTATCACTTGCTACGCTACGACCGGTGCACTTGCCGTTGGTTTTGCAGCCAACAGTTAGCATGAAAAAAATTTTCAAATCTTTAACAAACTTAATTGAATGCATAATCCATATAATTGATTAAGCTTCAACATTTAGCATATTTTTGAAAACTTTCCTTCGCAAAATTCATCACAACACACTTGAAAAAATATATGTGCAAACATACGAGTTTTAATCGATTCACCATCTAATGTAATCGATTCAAAACTTGTTGTTTTGCCATAATTTAAAAACTCAAGCTCTCAGATGACCTTAATTGATTATAACAACATTGTAATCGATTAAGTCATATAGATATGCTTTTGTGCATGTGGTTTTTCAATATCCAACATAAATATTGTGCATACACAGATATGATCACATTACAAACACAATAGTATGCATCAATCAACAGAATATGTCCACAAATTTCACAGTAAGCATAAGCATATATAACAGATGCATATTATTTTGTTGTTCATTGCATATCATTGTGTTAAATATGTGACTTTATATGTGTATGCATGACATATGTTTTTGGAAAAGGAAAACCACACGCACTTTAGTTCAACTTTAAATGTGTGGCAAAACAACAGTTTTAAGTCGATTACATTATAGGGTGAATCGATTAAAACTCGTGTGTTTGTACAAAATCTTTTCAAGTGTGCTGTGAGATTTTTCAAGAAGAAAAGTTTTCAAAATTGTGCTAAGTATTGTTGCTTAATCGATTTCATGTGCTTTATATTCAACTAAGTTGGTTGATGTTTTGAAAAACTGTTAAATGTTTGTCACAACTAATATAACGATCATCTTTTTAATTGTGTTGACCAAGCATTAAATGATAGTCGATTGCATTAATTGTACAATCAATTAATTTTTGTGATTGTTGCTAAATTGTTATAACTGAATGTTGTATTCAATTACATTAGTAGCAAAGTCGATTAAAATTCGTCTGATATGTGTTTAACTATAAAATGATGCAAATTTGAATTTTGTAAGAACTTTTGTGCATTTGAAATTTTCATATCTTTCACAGAGAACATGTGTGATTTTACATAGAAGGGAAAAGCTCCAAGAATCAAGATTGACTGTGGTGATCAAGTATTCTGAGATTTCTTGAGGAGCAGAACTTGTTGTGCTTCAAACGTCTGATCAATCTGCACATTTGGGTGTTTACTGCGTGATCAGGATTTCCAATCTTTTTAAGATTTGTTTGAGTTCCCTGTTGTGATTACAAGAAGAAGAATGAGTGTGTTCTTGACTTTGAGGGTGTCTCAAAGTGTTAGACAATAGAAGAGGGTGTTCTTGTTGTTGGTCTTGTTGTGTGTTGCCTATATTTATATTAGAGGGTTAGAGAGGTGTTTTACATTTTTGACGTGAGGTCTTATGTAAAAACCTTGTTGTAAAAAACTTGATCTTTATAGTGCATTTGCTTCCTGTGGTTGGAAGGACACTAGATGTAGGCAGGTTGGCCGAACCAGTATAAAAACACAACGTATGAATTTTCTGATCCCTACTCTTTTTTATTCATTCGATTAAGTTCTTTGCATACTCAATTAAGTTTTCGGGGCATTGCTAATTTTTTACCTTGCGATTCAAGAAAAGTGTAAAGGCATCATACTTTCTGAAAAAGATTTTAAAAGCTTTTGTTTTTACACTTCATCAATTCACCCCTCCTCTTGGTGTAAGAAATTGAGCCATTCTACTTTAACAACGTGTATCTCTTGAAAAACATTCAGCAGCAAGTCATATTTTACTTCAATAGGCTCGCTTTCAAAGTCATTGTCATTGTCTTCAGAATGCACAGATCCTACTATGAAGCACAAATTTGACTCCTTCTCAACACTATGATCATCATCACTTGATGTATCATCATCGCTATTTTCCCAAGCAATGTGAGCCTTTCTCTGCTTACTTCTTCTCTTGTTATGTGGATACTTGGAGTCAACCTTTTGTCTGTTTTTTAGCTCAGGACACTCCGACTTTATGTGACCATTTTTTTGCATTCATAACACGTCACATTGTTGTTCTGTGAATTCTTCCTCCTCCTTTCGTGTAACCTGCATGGTCAATTGCAGCAGTTCTATTTTTCATGAATTTAGTAAACTTTTTTACCATCATATTCATGACCTCTTTCTCAGTCACCTATGCATCAAACTCAACATCAGATTCAACCTTCTTGGAGGTTCTTTTATTGATAGCCTTGAGTTCAATCTATTGCTTTTGTTCAATCTCCTCTTCTTCCCTCAATCTATCAAGCTTTAACTTATGTTCCCTGAGCTTGTCAAACAAGGTTGCCATATTCATGTTAGTTAAATCTTTTTACTCAGATATAACAGTTACCTTTGGTTTCTAGCTTCTGTTTAGGCTTTTCAGAATTTTGATGTTGATTTCTTCCTTTTCAAAAGACTTGACGAGAGCCGTCAAATAGTTGACAATATGTGTGAACCTTTTCTGCATGTCATAAATGGTGTCTCTAGCTTTCATTGTAAACATTTCATACTCCTGTACTAGGGAATTCTTTCTGACTCGCTTGACTTCATATGTTCCTTCATATGTGATTTTAAGAACTTCCCACATTTCTTTAGTTGTCTTACATTGGGAAATCATGAAAAACTCATCCATTGTGAGAGTAGAAGCAATAAAATTTCATGCTTTTACATCATACTATGCTCTCTGGTTTTCCTCTTGAGTCCACTCAGAAAAGTTTTTCAAAAAAATTTCCCATTTATCACATGAGTGGGTTCAAATGGACCATTGAGAGTTGCATCCCATACTCCCTTTTCTACTGACTCAAGAAAGATTTGCATTCTTATTTTCCAAAAGGCATAGTTTTCACTAACAAATAGAGGTGGTCTATTTGTGGATGCACCTTCACCAAAGGTCTGAGAAACAAAAGCCATTTTCAGGATCGAACAATCGATTAGACAAAAAGGTTAATCGATTTGTTTTTCAAATAATTTTTGAAAACTAGCTCTGGTGCCAATTGTTAGAAAAGATGAGCTTTGTTTCTCAACACCAAGAGGAGGGTTGAATTGGTGTTTTATAAAAATACTCGCTTTTGAAATCTTTTTCGCAAATAGTATTAGTCTTTAAACCTTTTCTTGAACAGCAAGCAAAAATGTATGCAACGTAACAATATGCGTATTCGATTGAAGAAAATATGTAATCGATTAATGTAGAGAGATAGAGAGAAGAAAATTCAAACTCCGAGTTTATACCGGTTAGGCCTCAACTGCCTACATCCAGTGTCCTTTCAATCAACCCAAGATTAAAAGTCAATTGCACTATAAAGATCTGAGTTTTTACAATAAGGGCTTTCCAGCGATCACACTGTCAAAATGTAAATCACCTCTCTAATTCACTAATCTAATATAGCCAAATATAAAAGACTTGCAGCCAGAACAATCCTCTCCTATAGTCAGCCCTTTGAGAACCCTCTCAAAGTACAAAAACTCCTCTTTCTTCCTTCCTTGAAACATGCACAGGGAAACAACAACACACAACGTTTGTGAATCTTCTCATAATCACAATTATCTTACAGAAGTTCAATCAATGCGTCTATATATAGTGTAAGTCAAATCTGACGCATTTTAATCGATTACTCTATTAATCTAATCAGTTACATTAAACACTTATAACATATTAATAGTAGCCAAAGCAATTAATTGAATGTTCAATTAATGTAATCGTTTTTCATTTAATGCTTAGTCAAAACGTTTAAAAATATGACCGTTGAAACAATTATGACAAGCATGAAAAAGTTTTCAAATCTTAAACAGACTTAATTGAATACATAATCCATGTATTCGATTAATCTTCAACACTTAGTATATTTTTGAAAACTTTTCTTCCCAAAAATTCATCACAACACACTTGAAAAATATATGTGCAAACATACGAGTTTTAATCAATTTACCAACTCATGTAATCGATTCAAAACATTTTGTTTTACCACAGTTTAAAAACTCAAGTTGTATGATGACCTTAATTGATTATCACAACATTGTAATCAATTAAGTCATACATATATGCTTTTGTGCATGTGGTTTTTTCATTTCTAACACAAATATTATGCAAATGCATGTGGAAATTTCACAGTAAGCATAAGGATATATAACACAGTACATGGTACATAGTACATACACATGTGTTTTTATTAACAATGTGTTGTCAACATAAAAAACAAACATCAGGGAGTGGGTTTAGCTAACATTGTGCTCCCCCATCAACACAGTTTAATCTCGTTGTTCCACCAGGTTTGTTTAAGTGTTAGGGTTCTAGTTTCTGCATTGGGTTTCGTTTTTCCTGGGTTTTGTTCTGTTCACATTTCAGTTCTATTTACACTACTTGACAATGAATTCAATTTCACTTTGGTGTTGTAATTTTGATTTAATGGGAGCTTAATTGTTCTGGGTTGGTAATTGGTGAAACTACAATGTTTCTATGAGATAATTTAGCTATCATTGTGCTCCTTCCTCGCCGCATATATTCACAACACTATTCATGGTGGTTTTGAAGGTGGTTTTCAATGTTTTTTAGTGGCTTTGCACACAGAACATGCCAAATAGGGCCGATACTCCTAATTTTGATACCAAACATGCAACCAAACAGAACATATCAACAAACAGACAAAACAGAATACAACACACACTACACTAACACAAGATAGAATCGTTGGTCCCCAACTCAAATTAATGAGCAATTAGAAATGCAGTATACTAGGAAGTGACTCCTAGGTCGTCTCTCAAGGTCCAATTCATGGTTCAGTCATTAGATCGAACACATAGTGGGTGAGGGGTTTTGGAAAGATTGTGTTAACTAAATTAGTTGACTAAAACACGAATTCAAACACTAATAAAAAAAGGTTGGTCAATAGCTCAATTATATGCTTCTAATCATAGATTAACAACAATTAACTACTCCTCTCACCCCTAATCCAATATAATTAACTAACTAAGAGAAGACTAATCTTATTTTCATAAAAACGAATTAAGTAAACGCAATGCACACATTCAATCAATTCTGCACCACAGAGTTTAATCAACTAAGTAAAAATTAAACACCAATTAGGCAACTAAGCGTATACCCACTCGCAAGAATAAAACACATATTCAATATGATGCAAGGCAAGACAAGACAAAAGAGACAATGGTGCAGTTTAGAAATCTCTTGAAACAATGCAATTTCACTAATGTCCAACCAAGCACACTTAAGCTACCATTATAAACGAAATGTAAACATAAATTGAAATCGAAAATATCAGAGTCAATAATAGCAAAATGAAGTGAAGCAAAACGCAATTGAAACTAGAAAACCTAATTGAAAACACAATTCAAATTGGAAAACGTAAATGTAATGCAATTAAATTGGAGAAAATTAAAATGTAGGGAAGAGAAGCAATGCAAATGCAAAAAGAAAATGGAATTGGAAATTAAAAAAGAAATTCATTCAATAACTAAAAGGGAAAAATGAAATTGATTTAGTAATTGAAAGCGCCCAAAAAAGAACCTAAAACCCCAAAAGAAAGGGAAGCTGAAAATGTCCAAGAGTTGCCAAACGAAAAATGAGAAGAAAAGAGTTTCGTTTTTGGTCCTTTGTGGTCTTAAAACCTAGCTCCCAAATCTGCCCCCACATTGGGCTTCTCCTAATTTACCAAAAATGGGTCCAAAGTCATAAAGTGTGAGCCAATTACAATAAAAATGAAATAACAATAAAATGTTGAGTTAGATAATGGTAAATGACGTGGCAACAGCCTTCTTGTCCCAAAATATGATTTCAAAATTATCCTACAAATAATAATTGGAATAATTAAACTTAAATAATTCAAATTAATTAAAACAAGAATTACTAGTCAAATTAAGCCCAAATAATGAAATTGAGAAAATAATGGACAATTAAGCACAATTGACTAATTAAATTCGGTGCGGAAAGCTAAGTGAATATTACAAAATAATGATTTATCACAAATCAAATACAAAGAAAAAAAAAGGTTATGCTACGACCTTTTTCTTGGTATCGTCCACCTTTGTAGAGCTGCACTTGGCAAATTTTGTTGTCAACTCCCTCTTGGTCTAGATCACGAAGCTGACTAGTCTAATTCTACAACACAAATGCATACATCTTTTGTCAATTAAACCCTTAGCTAAGTAGATTTTGCAAGAAGATATATATAGTATTAAGAACTTCTCTTTCTCTCAACTTATGCAAATGAGCTATGAAATATTCCTATTGCCCTCAACTAATTTCCCCAAGGACATTCACTATTCAGATGGTTGTTTCTAGCTTGCTCCAAGCTCTATAATGAGATTATGATACTGCTTAAAACTCTTGACTCTAAATATTTATCAGCTCTGCACACAAAAACACGTCTTATATTCTACACATTCTTGCTGAACTGATTCAGTTCAGATCTGCATAACAAAGCAACATATACTCCCAATGGTAGCATTTATAAGAGAAAATGAAATGGGTGTCACAATCAGAAGTAGCAAAACGAATTGAATCATAATTTATAAACATAAGAAGGCAGTAAGATTTTGGCAGAAACATATTTCTCTCTTCGTGAAATGGTTATATTCTAGCTTAATCAAACTCACTTTCCTCCACAAGTAAATAGTTAGCAACATAGTTAAGTAAAAACCGATTTTCTCTTACAAATTTGCCAAGGAAATTAGGCAGAGTCAGCCTCACTAAACTCACTACACTCAGACTTCTCTTTAGAAACTTGAAGCACTCAAATTGAAAGGTTTGTAAGGGAGATTCCACCTTGGCATCTCAAGGTTAAAGAACTGTTAGACCTCCAACACCTAAGATGCTACCAAACACACAACCTTTCTTTCAAATTCTAGAAAATAGAGTAATATCAGATTCTCTACCATAAAATGGCTAGGCTAAACAATCAAAAATAGGATTGACAAGTAGAATAGCCATTAAAAATAAAGTCAAGTAACAAGGGAATGAAAGAATGACAACATAGTAGATTGACTACTTAAGACAACTCTAGATTAAATTAAGAAAGCAAAGAAAAGATCCAATTATGAACAACACAACAAATTTCACTTATAATGGAGACAAAACTTGAATATTCAACAAGACAATCAAGAAATAAGGCAATTTAGAACAACTGGCGCACAAACAAAACCTAAGATCAGTTCTAGAGAAGATTAATAAAGCAATAAAAGATAAAAAAATGAATTGTAGAATTTTCAAACAAATGCTCAAATTGATTCACTTAATTTCATAATTGTAGTGCAACCTCTAACATTTTTATTTTCATCCTTATGCACCTTTACACAAAGAAATCAGTAGAAGCAACTGCCAAAACACACTAAGTCAAAACACTCAAACGTAATGCTAAATGACTATCAAGTCAAAAGCCTCTAAGAGAGTTGAAGCTAAATGTCTAAAGCTTATATACCTAAAAGGCATTCACTAGTATAGAAAGGGCTTTAGACGTTCGTTATTTTGGGTTTTTAACGTTAATGGGACGTCAATTTTTTGTAGGGCTGACTTCGATGTCGACGTCTGTTTAGTAAGAAGCTCGACGTCTATAAAGACATCCGACAATGCGCTAACCGACGTCTAATCTTAACTTAGACGTCGGTCTGTAACACTTGAGACGTCTATAAAATCGTCAAACATTGCATTAACCGACGTCTTTGGGACATCATAAACGTCGGTTTGTACAATAATCGATGTCTGTGAAGTGATCGTTGTGTTTTGGAGCAGTTTTTGTCGTGTCTCGGGGTACTATAGTAGCACCTCCTTCCTTTGCTAGTTTCTTCGTAAGAAAAAGTTGCGTCTTTTAGACATCTCATGGTATTTCAAGCCAAAGAGAAACTTGGATCGTTGCCTAGGTTCATTCCGACTGCCACTGAAAAAGAATACGGTGAGAATACACCGTAAACTTTTTCGTTGACGGTGGGAATGGACATAGGCAACAACCAAATTCGTCCTTGGATTGAAATGCCGTGAGAAATCCAAAAAACGCAAGTTTTCCTTATGAGGAAACTAGTAAAGGGAGAAAGTGCACTACGCTACACAAAGACACAACAAAAAAAGCGCACCAAAACACAATGAAAACTCATTTTAATAGGTTCAAATGAGAGATAATACATAAAAGATTACTTTAATCGGAGTAATAAACAACTTTGAATAGTTAAAAGGAGATGAAACTTACTTGGAAATGCAGAGCAACAGAGAGAAAACGCAAGACAATCAAACTGTTGGTTTGCAAACCGCTGGTTAGTGTCATTTAACAAGAAATTAGACGTCTATTGTACATAAAACCGACGTCTAAAATAGAAAATATGTCGGACGCCTGGCGCATGTGACGTCCATTCGATTTAAAAATTAATATTTTTGTACTATATAGACGTGGGCTTTGAGTCATGAGACGTTTCGTGGGCGGAAACGAATGACTTTTCACATACCTGGTAGGATTATGGATGTCGGTTCCTAAGGCAACGAACGTCTATAGGTTTAACAAGTTAGTGAGTAGCATTAATGTCCGCCAAATAGACGTTGGGGCCCCGTCAATGTGGCGGGATCTGACGTTTATAAGGCTGAAAAGAGTGACTATTCACCTGCTTGGCAGACTTATAGGTGTCAGTTAGCAGAAGCCCGACGTCTATATGTCTGACAGGTTGGTGAGCAACATTAATTTCTGCCATGTAGACGTCGGGGCCCCAACTAACCGACGCCTATAACGCTAAAGGAAATGACTTTTCACCTAACCGTCAGAAAATATATACGTCAACTTGGAAGGGCCGACGTCGAAAATTATATAGATGTCGGATATCGACCTAACAGATGCCTATATTGTCAACTTATTTACGGAAATGCCACCGGTCATCAATATACGTCGGACTTACCTATAACCGACGTCTATAGGATGACGTTAATTAGCGTTTTTGCACTAGTGATTCAATTTAGCTCTCGTGAAAATAAAACAATGTCATTGACAAAACACATTAAAAATATATACAGAAAGATATATAAATAATAATTAAAAAATTATAATTAAAATTATATATATATTATATATGAAAGATATATAAATATTAATTAAAACATTAATTTTTTGTAAATAAAATAAAACAATTATAATTTGAAACCAAAAATAATATTTTATACTTTAAACAATGACAATTCAATTATAACAATTATTTAATGAAATTGGGAATACTTCATCATCATTATATATTTATATATTTCACTGCGAGTGATAATATGTGTTTTTACATCTTGTTGTCACTGATGATCAATAAAAATTTTACATACTTATTTTGAAGAGTTTTAAACTTTTATCATAACAAAAGATATATTTTGCTGTAATAATGTTTAAAAGAATTGTTATAGTAAAATCTGGTAGGAATCTAAAAATTGGTTTAATTCCACAATAGTTACTGAGGTTATTGAGCAGAAGAAGAAAAATCAGTTTTATAGACGGCAGGCAGACGTGAAGGAAACGATAAATTGTGCAGAATGATAATAATAAAGAATAAGTCAAATTCTGATTTTTTAAATGAGCTTTAATTTAATTCCACTGTCTAATCACCCCCTGAATTGTCAAAGAGCGTCAACGATATTCGTCTTAGTTTGTCACTGTTCCCATCCCTCACCTCTTCACTTGCCAATATAAATATCCAAACTTTCGAACCCTTTTCCATTCACTTCTTCACAGTTCAGACTGCTCCACAAAGATACATATACTCTAATAACATAACATCCTTAGTTTTATCAAATACTTTGATGTTTATGTGAAGGCTGAAGCAGAAGAAGTTTGAGCCATGTCAGATGATCAGTTTCAAGCAAGTGGAAACTGGTGGGAATCTGGAAGAAACGTGAGGTTTGAGAGTGGTGAAACGCAGTCTTCTTCTTCTGGGCTCACCAACATGGGAAACTATGCTTGGCAGCAAGACATGGGTAGGTCTTCTTCTTCCATGGATAACTCTGCCTCAGGAGGTTCCTCTGTGGTTTTCCATGACCAGAAGCAGCTTCAAGTTCAGCCACATCATGACTCATCAGCCACAAATCCCACCAATGACCATCCCAACTTGCATATGATGGGCTTGGGCCTCTCATCCCAAGCCATGGACTGGAATCAAGCATCTTTGCAGCTGTAAGTGTAGTCTGTGTCAAGACAAAGACTTGTACAACAATACTACTCAAAAGTAGTACCCAAAAACTAAAATAAAAAAAGAAAAGAAAAAGTAAAATTGGATCTTTCGTTTTCAGTTTTTCTTTCCTTCTTTCATTCTACCTTACCAGAATGGAATAACATTGAAGAAAAGAAAAGCAGTTTTAAAGGTCTTAAATTGTAGAAAAATGCGACCGATGCAGCCATGATTATGATTATATATATATATTGCAGACCCTTCATGTTATGACTGAAATCATGGTTGCAAACCCTTTTTTCTAAAACCTTGCTAAGTTGTAACTTTTGTGTGTATGTTTGATGTAGACGAGGTGAGAAAGGTTTCAGGTCGATGTTGCAAGAGAATTTGAGCACTCCAGGCACCACGTTTCAGCAAGAAAGTGCGTTGTCTCATCATCAACAAGTTCATTGGAGGCCAGAAAAATTGTTCTCTGCGGAGTCATCAAGCAATGAATTCAAGAGGGGTTTCTCCTTAGACCAATATAGCTCTGGGGACAGCACTGTCACAAGCCAAGGTTTGCCTTGTAGTTTTCAGATGGATTATGTCGGTAACCCTTCTTCAATATTGCAAGGACTTTTGGGACATGAGAGCAATAACCAACAACCCCACCAAGGTGGTACTGCTTCTTTTGAGAATCGTTCCATGAATTTTCCTTACTCAGCAACAACCTATGGATTAAGCTCAAATATTGAGTTAGTTCCTTCATGGTCAAAGGTTCCTCAGTTCTTAAGAGCTTCACCACCAAAACAACCACCCAATAACCACTTGCATTTCACCAACAACGCTCCCTTTTGGAACGCTAATTCTGATCCTGCTATAAAGGATGCTCGATCCACCTTCATCTCCTCTTTGCAAACCCCCTTCTCGCCATCAAATTTCGATGTTCAATCAAAGGTTGCATTTCATTTTTTCTATACAATTAATTAAGTTTAAACTTAAAACTTCATATCAACTGTTTGAAATCCCCACCAGATCATAACACTATCATATATGATGATTCGTTAATATAATCTATTTAGCTTTTTGTTTTATTATTCTCTTATATACAATTTTCTTGTCTTTTACGCTTAACTACAATAATGTACACATAAAAAGTACGACATGTTTTACTTTTATTAAGGATTAGAACTTTTTTCGTGGAGATTATTTGTCGTATTTTCTTAAACACATAAATACTGAAGTTTGTGTTTTTATTAGGGTTGAAATAAAGCACTGTTGTTTATATGTTGGTTTTGCAGAATGTATCTGAAGTTAGAGAGTCGAGTATGGTGAAGAAAAGTGGGAGTGAAACAGCAGCAAAAAGGCCAAGGAACGAAAACCCATCTCCTTTGCCAGCTTTTAAGGTACAATAAGTGCAACTAAACTTTTAAGTTGAAGGGAAGCTAGCTTTAACCTTTTTATCTTTAATTTTTCTCTCTTTATTTTATTCTTTATCACATACTTTTAGCTCTTATTTTTTCGATTTTTGAGTCCTTAAACATTGTAGTGTACCTCTTCTGCTGTTCTTAGGTGAGAAAAGAGAAGATGGGGGACAGAATCACTGCACTCCAACAATTGGTTTCACCTTTCGGAAAGGTGATGAGCTTCTCATAAAATCATCTATTCTTTTCTAATATCTTTTGTGGATCACCATCATTTCTTGTGAGTGTTTATCATATATAAGAAACCAGAAAAAGATTATTGTACTAATATTGTTTATTCATTTCAAGTTTTAAAATCTCTTTGCAATGTTTTGTGTGTCAGACTGATACAGCGTCAGTGCTCTCTGAAGCCATTGAATACATCAAATTCCTCCATGAACAAGTCACCGTAAGTCCCATCAAAACTCCCATTAATATATGCATATATCATGATTATTCAGAAATTATACTTTTAATTAGAAAATTTTAATCTTATTCATTTTCTCTTTTTTCATTTTTTTTAGGTTTTAAGCACCCCCTATATGAAAACCGGTGCTCCCATACAGCATCAGCAGGTACAATACGTATATTTATACATTTCCTTTTCTTAAAAATGGCTCCAAAATGAAACTCAATCTTTTTACGTCAAATTTCTTTCGTTTGAAATATTACTTCTTTCATGAGTTGAATTTTAATATATACTATTCCTCTAATGATTCTTGTATTGACGACTAAGATCCCGTGTGTATAATTCTCTACAAATGTATATGTACATATTGATACAAAAATAAATAAATAAATGAAAAGTATATAATAGCTTTTTCTGCAATTCAAAATCAATACTTTCCCTTTTGACTTTATTAAGAAGATAAATGACATGCATTTATATTTATTTTATTTGACCCATATTAGAAAAATAAAATGTTTATAAACAAAGTAAAATTTTGTATTTTTAGAAGAAAGAAAAACAAAAATATATTAAATAAATGTAAAACAATTGTGTAATATAACAATATTTTACTGTATTAGATTTATTTTTTTAGTTGTTTATGGAAAGAAAGTAGACTCAAACTTTCAATATAACAAGATTACGTGAAATTTAAATGAGTGGATCTATTCTTTATTATAGGAAGAATGTTGTTAATGGTGATATTTTGTTTGAATTTGAAGGGTTTATGTTGAAAATGTTGTTTTGTTTGTCGTTTTATGAATTCAGGGTTCTGGTAAATCGAAGGAATCTGAGGGTCCAAAGCAAGATCTTAGAAGCCGAGGGCTATGTTTGGTGCCAGTTTCTAGTACATTTCCAGTGACTCATGAACCCACAGTTGAATATTGGACACCAACATTTGGAGGAACTTACAGATAGCTAATTTATTAGTGGGTGGCAAAAGTGGCACGGAAGCAGTACCCTCAGCAACTAGGACAACATGTCTTATCAAGAAACTGGCCAAATTGGGAATCATAAGATCAAAGAAAACAGAGATGTCAAGTTATATAGTTAATTAGTTCTTCTGAGATTATGGAAATTCAAGATATTATATAGAGGGAGGAGGAAAAATCACCTTCAGCAAAAGGGTCACAGTAGACCAACTACATCAAGAATGATGAAAGATGAGCAAGGTAATTTGGCCAATTTTGGCACCATTGGAGCACAACATATATATTTATATAGTTATAAGTTGTATTAATAATTAAATAACTATCTGTTGGATCTATCGAGAAGGAGGTTCATCTGAAAGATACAATAAAAAAAAATGGAGGGATTAGGAGTGACAAAGAATTATGTTGCGGAATATAGGGAAGTTCTTGGAAGCTTAGATAGAAAATTGTTGTTAGAGGAAGATAAAGGAGCTTTGTTAATTTTTGTTGTTGTTATTTTGTGCATAGAGCTGGGACTACTACTTTAGTTGAAGAAAAAGGAAAAACTAAATTGATTGAATCATTGAAATATAGAAGAGTGAGTGAATGTGGGATATGTCATTTGATTGGAAATCTCACTTTTGATTTGTTTATTTCTTTAGAATATGTAAGTGGAAGTCAGAGAGTGGCCCACTCCTCCCTTTCAGTTTTTGTTTCAAAATTTTAAATTACATGTTTACATTTTCTATTATATATATATGTATGTGTATGTGTATGTAGATGTGATTGTATGGTGGTGATGGTTGCACACATGCTTTTGTGCTTTGTGATGAATTGTCACATAGAAGGGCTTCTATTGGAAGCACATGTAAAAAGAAGAGAAAGCCTACAAATGTTTTCATCTTCAACAAAGTTCTGGAGATGGTCCAGATTTAGAATGACGTGTGCATACGTCATTATTCCAACTTCTTATCTAACAAGAAGAATAAAAACCGTGCAAGACATTTAGTTGCCACAAAAAAATATATATAATTTATCATTTAGGTAGATTAGGTTTAAGGTTAATGAATAGTACCTATTTAGTGAGAGGTGGCAGGCAGTATTACTTTTTGTTTCAGAATAAAGTAAATAACGTTTTCCTATATAATTAGTCAGAAACAAGGTAAACTATAAACTTTATTTAAAGGTTGTATATATTTAAAAACACTAAATTTGAGATAATGGTAAAAGCAATCCCTCCTTAAAGGATAATCAATTATTGAACACGTATTTAATTAAGTTAATTCGTGTCATATTTGTTTTCAAAGGTAATTATCTTTTTAAAATATTAAAAAAAATGCTAATAACATAATTATACCCGTAAAATAAGCCAAACTAGTACTGAATCATTTCTTGGTTTAAATAACTGGCTTATCTGTACTATTAAAATGGGTGGGAGAGAGGGTTTTTCTTTTTCTTAAACATGTATATAAGGTCTAATACAGAAAAGATTGTCAGGGATAATTCTGGAGTACAACCAAAGTCCTATATCAAAAAAAATTAAGAGATAGACATGAGTTTATATATACATAAAATACTTCTATTGATAAAAGATTTTTTGAAGTGGTACTAAAAATAAATTCGTAAGATTTTAATCTAAAGCGTACAATATTTTATAAGTATGAAAACTTATGTGTGAGTGTTGAACCCCCACACAATAGAAACTTTATTATAATAACATAATATTAGAATTATACTAGATTGGCATATCTTCAAACATTTGCCACTAGTCATGACTTGGAAGGTATTGGCCAGAGAGTATTACAAACTAATTGTCCTTCATCTCCAAAAGTACTTTTACCAAATCTCACTCTCAAACTTCTCTAGCAAAACATAAACTAATTCAAACATAAAGCACTTAAGCATTAGCCATTATTGTGTTAAGAGAGCTAGTTGTCATGGGGCTCCACACTATATTCAAGTCTAATTACTTTCTTGAAAAATTTGTCTTCACTAGAGAAACTGTCAGACATGATTTAAGTATGTTTTTTGGAGGGTTATCTCATCATCAACCAAAGTTTAATTTAAATAAGATAATTATGAGAGGAATCTACTATTCCCTTGTTTTTGTGGAAAGTATTTGGCACAAAGGTATATAGTTTGGAAGAAGCTATTAGAAGTGAATAAGAGATATGGGAGGGGACCAGCAATAACTGTTTTCTTATTAAGTTACCATCTTTATACTTCTCCAATAGCATTAGAGTAGAGTCATAATTATATATAATAAGCTGCATAATGAACCGTATATTGAGTACATTTATTTTGAAAATAATTGGTAAATTAAATATAGTTTTTCTAACCGTTTGAAGGGCATCTTCTTCTTTAGTATGTAGCACCTTTTCTCATGAATATGCCACTCATGAGAAATGTATTTCTATTTTATTGTTTTGGAGCTGTTTTGTGCTTTAGCTGATATAAGATATTATTTCATTGTTTTTAATAATTTCTGTCGCATAATGCTTAAACATGATTGCTAATCAATGAATTTCGTAGATACCAGAGTACATGGACCAAAAGAGAAGAGGAATAGAATCTTCAAATTATTTGGGCCTATATCAATTTTCTATAGATTCCATAATTCCTATCCCTTTTCTCAACTTTTTATGGCATCCATTGCAGGACTTGAAACACACATTTGCTTAACTTTCACTTCTCTACTCTAATCATGTTTGCCATTTATATAAGCACTTGAGCAAAGTAAGAGCAATGAGTTCATCTGCTAACTACGGTGAAAAAAAAATTATTTCAATAATTGACAAAAGATTTTTCTCAATTATTCCTATAATTGATTATATGAATAATAAACTTTACAATTGTATACGTTACATGAAAAGTGATTTTAAGGTATATTTTGTTTAAATTTTCTCAAAAATATTGATATCTTATAAAAAAAAGTAAAAATGCGGTATAAAGTTATTTGAAAACGGATGATTTTTATTTAAAACTTTTGTTGGGTAAAACAAAATTTCACATTAGAAAAAAAAAATAAGAGATGCACAGGAGTTTATATATACATAAGATACCTCTATTGATAAGAAACCTTTTAGGATGATATCAAAAGCAAATCTTTAAAGATTTTGGTCAAAAACAGACAATATTTTTCCAGTATAAAGATGTATGTGTGAGAGTTCGACCTCTTTACAATTTTACCTATTATAAAAAAAAGTTATTTTCTTTGTGAAAATGTAAGCCAAAGAATTTTATGTTGTGGTCTAATATAAGAATGCAACCATGCATACATGATAAATTTGTTAAGTTTAACAATAACTTCTTTAAGACTTTCTAATCACAATTTCTAACTGGATAGTATAAAGAAATCTACATTTGAGCAGCCTAAAAATTAAACCATTTTAAAACTATAATATAGATACCAAAACATGCTTGAACAGTAATTTTATCAGTTCCTTTTCCATCAATCAAACTAAAGTGTTAGAAAAAAAAAAAAAATCTAATCCAAACATGCTCATACTACAAGGCCACAAGTAACTTTTTCTGCAGATTCCATTCCAAGTTTTCTGAGCTAGTCATGTGTATGTCTGGTCTACTTCATCATGTTTGAAAAGGACCGCGTCATTGGAATCTTGAAAAAGAGAAAACAAAAGACGAGAGAAAAATTTGGTGATGGAATTCAAGAGAGTGGCTAGTTTAGCTAGTTGAGAAAAGATATGAGGGTAGGCAACTTTTGCTATGAAACGGAAGAATAGGATGCCGCAAAGCTAGAAGTAGAAAACTGGACACAAACCAATGATAGGAAGGGAAAAAATGGACAAGAATACGAAAAAGCTTTGAGAATCACATGACACTGGATTTTTTTTCATATCAAAGGTAAAGATAAAGCAATGTGTATCAGAATATTTCTCTTCTTTGTGACAGCTGCCTACTTATGTCGCATGGACTGTCTAATCAGTATTGTTTCAATTATATATAGATGGTGTCTGTGCATAGTTTTCCCATAGTTTTTTTTTTTTTTTTATTTGTAGGTTTAAACAATGGCTATATTTGTAGGTTTAAGAAGGACTTCCCGTACAGAAAACATGTGATGAGAACCTATGCTGAGAGGAACTGATGATATAATTAACTAAAATGATACTGCTAGATTATGATGGAGAAGGTGCCATTTTAGTGGCTAGATAATGAAAAACACATAGTATAACTGAGAGTCAATATCAAGTTCAAAAATTATGTGACATCACTAATATGTTAATGAATCACATGAAGGTTATGCTGCATGGTATAGTAGGTTTGTCCTTTTCCTATAAAACTAGCTTTGCCCCTTCCATTTTTACACCCATTTCGTTTGGTTTTCGGAAACGTTTGAACAGAATATATATAACCAATAACCTATATCAGTAGACCTGAAATTATACATATCCCAATTATTGGCATAGGAGCTATAACTTTCATTTTAGTTTTTCTTTTTGTTAAGCAGGTATCTTTTTATCCGATAGGACAAATAAAGTGGCTTTCTGTTCACAATATAAGATATTGTAGACTTGTAACTTCCTCAAACTATGAAATTTTCGTTATGTCTAAATGCATATTTTGTGGTTATTTGTTGGTTCTAACATTCATGAAAGGGGATTACAAAACAAGGGAAAGTGTTTTCTAAGCCTAAAATTGAAAGAAAAGACTAAACTTCACATTAGGAAATATCACTGAACACAGCACAGTGTCTAACACAAAAATGGAACTCGAACAGAGAATTTTCTGCTGAAAAATAAAATTGCAGGCAGAGAGAATATAACTCAATATCCTCGGTATCTTGATTAAAAATTGGGTGAATATCTTCCTTGAGCTGCTTCGCAATGTTGACAATATGTTTCCGGTTAGGTTTCTAGAGTCATCCGAGTAGAACAATATGTCCAACAAACAACAAATATTGTTAGGTTAGGTTTTTAAAGATGGTTCTGATATCATATTAAAAGTAGACTTAAAGTCTAACTCAACTCCAGAAAACCGACTTGTAAAGTAAGGTTTGCATCCACTTATATACTATGAATTAGCCTTGTCTCTAGTTGATGTGAGACTTCCAACAATAACTAGTATAAGTTCGTGCACCATAAGGATTTCCACCTTTCAGCTAACTCATCTCAAACATGCCAGAACCGAATGTGTAACCTATTGGAACAAATATCATTCCATGATGAGCCAGCTGAGTGATAGCAGTAAGCCTGTCATAGACTGCACAATTTGTCTTGGCGCATTAGTTCATAGTGAATGATAAGATATTTGTTCAAGTGAGTCTAGATATATCATTGATGACATATATTACAGGATATCCAAAGAATTAACCCTTCTGAAGTGTTGTTAGAAGAGTGAAATTCTATTATTGTTCACATTTCGTAAGTTATTTGCTTCACAATATGTAGACACATAAAGTCTTTGTTCAATTTTCATGTCAGGTGAAAATAGAAATGGGAAAACAGTTGAAAATTCATTATCTTCATGAAGAGATGTCTAGTTATCATAAAATGTTTTGTTGCTCTACTCAAAAATGGCATCACATTTTTAGAAAAAAGAAGAGGCTTTCTACAAGCTAGAACATTTCTGTCATCATAGGAACTGATTATGAAACACTGCAATCCGGGTAACACATGCAGATTATTCTTTTGGGATTCATCTGTTCAATAAAGGAACAGAGGAACAATGCTTAGGTATGGAATCGTAGTTGCTTACGGTCTGCAATTTTATGCCAAGGCTAAATAGAACGGATAAATGAATTGGGATAAATGACACCATGATACATACCTGCCGTGGCCTCAACATTTTTTGATAAACTTAAATATAAGGAATTTATTCTTAATTTTGCTTAAGTCTTGTTTGATTAGTTTGGGTCTCTTAATATTAGATTGGTAGACATAAAATAAAGATAAGTAGTTTTGATTATTTAGATGCACTATAATTTTATTGTTGATATAGATAGAGTTAGATTATGTAATTTTTTTTTAGAGTCAGTTGATATTTTGTTTCTAGAATTCTTTGTATTTGCCTCAAGGTCTTATTTACATTTATTTAAAGAATATCAAAGTTTAATGAAAGTCACCATAGTGAATTATAGTGCAGATTATTTGTGTGTATCACTTCTTTTTTTTTTTTCTACAAAATGGTATTAGAGTGAAAGAGAGAGACAGAGTGAAACAATGTGAGTGCTTGAGTGTTTGATAAAAAGAGAATGAGAGAGATGACGAAAGTTGTAAATGGGATGATCGTGCTACAATCGACGAAGAAGACCAATTATGATAATTGGTGTCTATAAATAAAGGTGTTGTTACGATCCCAGGACATTGGGATATGGTGGAAAATGAGTACGATGAACCCAAGTAGAGTAAACATCTAACAATAACATATGTCACTACATTGAAAAAAAAAACAAGAGTAAAAGATGGGTCAACGTTGTACTTTCTGTACAAAGAAGTGGCAAGTAAGGATTCGAAAAATTAGCGAATGTGACGCCAACAAAGGAAGTCTGAGAGATTTTGGAGGTTGCATATAAAAGTGACACCATCATAGTGAAGTAACCATGATAATGATGATGGGGAACCTGGAGATAGAAATAGCGAGGTTAAAGAACTTTAAAATGTAACGTCCCAAATTCCAAAGTGTCACTGGTTATTCAAAAACCAGTAAATTTCAAAACTTTAGTATAACATGTAAACGTATTTCCAAAACCTTAACATCTAAACGACATAATTTATTCAAAACATAGTAGTTCCAAAACACTGCTCCAATGAAATAATGAAGGAAATACAATAACTTCATTTACATTGTCTTAAAGTTCAAACGTAATAACTTTAAATAAAAAATCTCAAGTTTGTCCCCCGTCATCTCTCAAATCTATCATATCTCAACACCATCTACAACATCATTTGCTCACATATAACACATTATACTATCATCGCCTATAATATCATTCACAACACAAACACAAACACGTATGGGGTAAGCTAACGATAAAACAATCATAATAATAATAAGATATAAACACATTGAATATATCAACCAGAAACCACCCCATACCCAACAGTAATAATAACAAGATTCCTAATCCTCTAACACAACACTTAATCATAATGAATTAGTCAATTCTCGATCCTTGATTTTCAATCCTCGATCCTTGACCTTTGAACCCTGATGTCATCACTAACATCTCACACATAGACCCTTGTTCTATCTACTCATTAGCACTTAAGCTAACTACTTACTATAACCATTATAGTGACATTAATATCAACATAGCATCACTTGGAGCTTCTTAAATACCATGATTATCATCATAAATACATCACCATCATGACTATCCAGTCATGAACAACACCATGAGTGTCTTAAATACCAATATTATCATCATAGTTGTATAGCCTATTCCTTGTTTATTTATAACTCTCCTTTGTGATCCTGGCACAACCTCCCAATTTGATCTTCCTAGAGTAAATTTAGATAAAGTTTTCATCAAGTAATCTATTTTCTCTAGGTGTGTAGGATAATTAGTACAATCTGGAACTACTATTTCAACCTCATTTTTAGCCTTTTTTGAAGATTGTAAAACAATTTCAAGTTCAGTTTTGAGACACTCATTATCATCAACAAGATTATCAATTCTATGCTCAAAATCTCTTTTCTCACTCTTTAATCGATTAACCTAATATTGATTTTTAAGGGTCTCGCCATGTAATTCTTTAAATGCATCAAGAAGTTGATAATACGTCCTCTATTGGTTCAGTCTCAAAGTTGTCATCACTGCTTTCAGAGCATACCGAGCTAGCCATCAATGCATCAAAGATTTGTTTCATCATCACTTGAAGAGCTATTAGAATCACTGTCCTTCCAAGCTATGTATGCTTTCTTTTGTTTTCTTTCTCCTATCTTGGTTGGTCTTCTCATCAAATTTTTGTTTCCTCTTGAAGACTGTACAATCAAGTTTGACGTGGCCTTCTTTTTCACATTCATAGCAAGTGGGAACAACAACTTTGCTTCTTCTTTTGTTGCCTCTAGGATGTCCTACAAAATCATAACCAAGTTTTCAAGATTTCATGAACTTTGACAATTTCTTTACCATCATAATCATAGCTTCCATCAGGTTCTGAATCTGCTTCCTCAACTAAGTGTTTTTGCTCACTTTCTTCCTCTTCCCTCAATCTGCCCAATTCAAGCTCATGCTCTCTTAGTTTTCTAAACAAAGTAGCCATATTCATTGTTGTTAGATCTCTGGATTCTTATATTGCTGTGACTTTTAATTGTAGAATATAATCAATTAAGTAAAGAGATAGGGAGAAGAAAATCAAACTCAGTTTTTATACTGGTTCGACCTCAATGCCTATATCCAATTACCCTCCCAATCAACCTTAGATTGGAGAGCAATCCAATATAATGATCAAAGTATTACAATTAAGGCTTTACATAGCAACTCTCAAATGTAAACACCTCACAAACTCTCAATCAAAATATAGTACAACAAAACCTGCCAACACAGAACTACCCCGTTCATGTCGGCGCAACCCCTTTGAGATATCCCCTCTCAAAGTCAAGAGTACACCACTCTTCTTCCTTACGCCACATGTACAAGGAACAACAAATTAAAGATTACAAGTCTTCTTCTCACATCTCAATGTCATCACTAACATCTCACACACAGACCCTTGGTCTATCCACTCATTAGCACCCATAGTAACTACTTATTATAACCATTATGGTAACATCATTGTCACCATAACATAACCAAGTGCATCTCAAGTACTGTGATCATCATCATCGTAGACATACCACCATCGTGTCTATCCCCAATCATGAACAACACCATGAGCATCATTGTACCATAATGGAAAGAGTCCATCTCACTATTGTACCCTACTTCATCGACTATAGTCACTCCTACATCCCACCTGTAACCTACCCTATAGGACATTTGTAGCCTCCCCTACAGATCATCTCTTTCCAATGCACACAAAACAAAAGGAAGCACCTATCCGCAGATAGAACTAGAATTTACGAGGTACAACAAGTAGACTTATCTTTCACTCTCATGCTCATCAATCACATACTCAGGTACATCTCAACACTCACTCATGCTCCACTCTCAACCACAAGTCAAACTGACCCTAAACATAACTGTTAACCTCACTCCTGGATTATCATCATGTTCCACAGATCCCTAGGCTTGGTTCACATCCATTCTTCATCAAATTTGCCATTTTTCACCAAAATATACTATGATAATCGATTATCTCAATGAAATTTACCTAGAAACATCACGTAGGAAGGGATAACCGATTATTCCCGAAACCACACTCAAAACCAACGTGTAGATAATCGATTATTACCGAATCAAAACACATCCTAGACATCATGCAAGCATTCAAACATACATATGTCAACCCTAGATCATGTGGAAACATAGTTAACACATCATACATGCATTCAAGCATCACATACCCATATAAACATACTCAAACACATATAATACATGACTTAAATCTTCCAGATCTAATCTTTGACATGTTACACCAAATAAGATTTTCAATCAATCAAACTAACTAAGTATAATGCATATAGATGAGAACTAAAAAGATGAAAAATTTCCAAAACAGAGATTGTTTTATCTCAAACTCGATTATTAATTGACGATCTGAGTGATCAAAATGAATAACCATATGTCAAAGTATTTTCATCTTCAAACATACAATCTTGAAATACGAAGAAAAGTTTCCAAAAAATATTTTGAAAGATATTTCTGAATTTGAAAAATATATTATGAAACACATGTTCTGGATTTTGTTATAGATTCCTTAATTATTGTTTTACAATATATTTCAGATCATGAAATATCTTTTGGAACACCTATTAAAAAAATTTATATTCTGGATTAAATGTTTGAGAAAAAAAATTCTGAAATTATAAATACCTTTTAGAACATTCATTTTGAATTTTTCTTTTTTATATTTTAGATTGAATATTTTAGATGAAATTTAGTATATTCAGAAATACCTTTTGAAATATCCAATAAAAAATATTAAAAGTAAAAAGGTGTAAAGACTTTTATTATATTTTTAATAAGAGATAATTTGGTGAGTACCACCTTATAGGATTGCAGGAAGAAAAACAGGGATTACAGGAAGAAGCAGTCTTTGTAGGCATTGAAGTAAGCACATTACTTTTTCGCATTGATTTCTTCCTCCAGATTATTTTGCAGGTCTGGATATTATTCATTAGCTCTTATAAGTTTTTCCTTTATTTAATTCATTCTGTTAAATAATTTCTGGATTATAAAATACTTCCGAACTAATGCTTTTTTTTTAGAAAACAAAGTTCTGGTACACTTTGTGGACTACATCTTCATGAACTTAATTTTTCATTATATTATCCAAAAATTAAAATTTTATTATTAAGATTTTAGATTCACACTTCAAAATATATTTAAAATATGTTTTCTATTATATATTTTGCAATAAAAAAAATGTTAATGTTTAGTATTTGAGATTGTATAATGCTTCTTGATTACATAATCTCAGTTTAAAACTAAATGTCCTAAATTAAAGAATAAATTTAAAATTTTTAAATTCATGGAAATATATGATGCATTTATATCCCTAAATTTAAGAAGGTGCAAAGATAAAATTACAAGAAAATTTCTAATGAAAATGATAATAATAAAACTAATAAGCTTTATTGTTACTATATATAGCAAAATGGAAGCAGCTCACGGCACGGACTCCAATGGCATCATAAACGAAGCAGGCTTCCGAAAAAAATGAACGAACAATCAAACAACAATTCGATGGCTGGACCACAGTGATGAGACGAAGGTCCAACTGCGAGAGGGGGAAGAATTCGCGCAAAATGGTATTTAAAGAAGGATATTTTATTGATAATTTCGTCAATAGTTTAAATTTATCTACGAATCCTGGTTCGTGTGGGTTGGTTTTCAGAATGACAACAATAGCACAGTAAAATGCTTTTGTATTATTATTGAATGTGAAATAATAACAAACGTAATATTTAAAACTAAAAAAAAATAACTATTTACTAATATTTTTATCCTAATTTTAATCTATTATTTTAATTCATAATTAAAAAATTAACTAAATCTTAAAAATAAAGAATAATTTTGACTTAATTAAATTAAAACTAAAACACAACTAAAACATTTTCTTAACATTTTATTTTATTTTAGGAGCAGTAAAAGTTCATGAAAGGTCAATTTAGTTTCAGTAAAAAGTTTCTGAATCTTGAAGTGTTAATTCCAACATAATCCTTCTTGACAGCTTCAGTATTGACTTTATTAGCACCTTTAAGCTCCTTCTTTTCTTCGTCTTCATAGTCAAGAAGGTCCTCCTTATACGCCTCGTTCCAATAACGTACTAAATTGTTTCCTGGTTCGTCCATGGTCACCCATCATGGCTCTTCCCACATGGTCACCTATTACTATATGAACCTACTGAGGAGCATTGTAGTTAGAAGGGGCAACAAATACATCACTGTGAAGGGGCATGTCCTCAGTCCTATCGATCTTCCTGATGAAAGAAATTGTTTTGCCTTCATGGTAAACCACAACCACATTAAGAAGGATTAAAACCAATCTTGTAGTCATTTTTGCAAATAAGAGAAACTCTTTGCACCCAACATATGATGAGGATGTCTTAGCTTCTTGTGCCAGATTTCTATCACATTTTCCTTGAGTGAAACAACTGTTTGCTCTTCCTCCAATGGTTTTAGAGAAAAGCTTTTCCAATTCATTTTTACCTTGAACATATCTTGACCAGTTGAATCTTTAATCAAGCAATTTTTGTCTTCAAAAGTAACTCTAAATCCTCTTTCAATCAGTTCACCAACACTTAACAAATTTTGGTCAATTTCAGGCACGAAAAGAACGTCTGGAATAAATGTTGTGCTTGCACAACTTGTAATTGCAACTGTCCTCTTTCCTTTGACTGAGATATAATCACCCTTGCCTATTCTGACTTTGGTGACATCAGTTTGCCTCATATCTCTAAAGAGTGACATGTCAAAGGTCATGTGGTTAGTACAACCCTTATCAGTTAGCCAAGATTCACTTGAAGCATTGGTTGTAAAATAGGTTGCAACAAAAAGTTGATCTTCCACTTCTTCATTTGCAATTTGAGCGTCTTCTTCTTACTGCTGATTAATTTTGGTTCTTGCAATGACATCTTCATGCCCAAGTTCATTGCACTTGGTGCATTTAGCGTTAGGCCTTCTCCAACACTTGAATGGAGGATGACTCATCCCGTTGCAATGCTTGCAAGGAGGATACTTCCCCTTGGAGCTTCGTGCTTTGCTTTCATTTTTGAAAACACCTTCTCTATTTGGTTATTGGTTCTTTTTTTGTTTTTCTAGCTGTCTTCATGGTTTGTGAAACTACAGCAAAGAGTCACACCTTTGCCTTAGCTTTTCTGGTTTTTTTGTCCTTGTGATTCTTGATTTGAGCCATCGTTGGATTGCCAGGTAGAACAGGAATTTCATAATCCTCTTCAACTACCTCCCATAAATCCAGAGTTTCTAGGTAGGCTTCTATTTGTATTGCCCAAATTTGATAATTTTCATCATCAAAGACCGATGGTGCTATTGTTGAAAAAATTGGATCTCCTTCCATGCTTTCAGATTTTTCTCTCACAGGTCCCTAACAAAAAAGCTCTTGATACCAATTGTTGGTTTTTAGAATCAAAAGAGTAACACGCTTGAAGCTAAAATGCTTCTATATTATTGATTGTGAAATAATGAGAAACATTGCAATATTTAAAACTTAAAAAATAACTACCCACTAACATTTTTATCTTAATTTTAATCCACTAATCCAACCTATAATTAAAAAATTAACTAAATCCTAAATATAAAAAATAAGTTTCACTCAATTAAATTAAAAATAAAACACTCCTAAAGCACTTTCTTAATGGCTTGTTATATAAATAGTTTTTTAGTAACGAGCAATGCAATAATTTGGTTTCTCTTTCGAGACTTTTCATCTAGCTTCTAATAATGTGATAGTTATTTCATTTGTTGAGACAGTTGGACCTGAGAAAGAAGTCGTTGCAACTTGATCATTCTTTATAAAGAAACCAGGTTCTTTTGGCTCAGCCAATTCGCTTTCACTCCCCCAACATTAGCACCACAGCAGACATTACAGGCCTATCCTCTGTTGGACACATAAGAGACTGACGTGGATGCAACGCAAAACCCCTGATAAAACACATGACTCCTCTATACTTGAGTCAACCATCTCTATAGCCCTACTCTCTTTCCATAGACTCCATGCCTAACCATGGAATAAGAAAATTCATGTCACATGGTTCCATGACACACCAAAGTTGGAAAAGCTTAAAAGACAGATGTTTCAAGCAAATGAATAAAGTGGGACATACTTACATGTGTTACAAGGTTAGGATATTGGTTTTCAAGATAGAAACCTCTATTTCTCTTTCCACTTATAATCTCCACCAGCAAAATACCAAAACTGAAAACATCAGATTTTACAGAAAAAAAACCATCTGCTGCATATTCTGGTGCCATGTAACCACTGCAACATATCAAAATAGAAACCATTTAAACAAATGTCACATAACAATCCCAACAGATTGATATTGGGGTATACTTACTAAGTTCCAGCTACTCGCTTTGTGTTTCCTTCAGTTTGATCTCCTCCAAAAATTCTAGCAATACCAAAATCCGATATCTTTGGATTTATCTGGTCATCAAGTAGAACATTACTTGCTTTAAGATCTCTATGAATTATCCTCAATCTAGAATCTTGATGAAGATAAAGAAGTCCTCGTGCAATTCCACAGATAATGTTGAAGCGCTTCGGCCAATCTAGCAGTTTGCTTTTAGTATCATCTGTTTCATATGAACTGAATTTATTCACAACATTTGCATTATAAAGTTGCTCAGAATAAGTAATGTTCATACCAAATATCATCCAATCCAAACTACGGTTAGTCATGTATTCATAGACTAGAATTCTGTCCTCTTCCTGAACGCAACAAGCTAGAAGCTTAACAAGATTTTGGTGCTGAAGTTTTGCTATCAGTTTCACTTCATTCTTGAACTCTGACATTCCTTTTCCAGAGCTTCTTGAAAGCCTCTTCACAGCAATTTCTTGTCCACTTACTAATTTTCCCTACAAAAAGATATTGAATTGAGATATTTTTATCACATTCCCGATTTTTAAGGTACTTTTCCTATAAAATTACAAAGATTGAATTACCTTGTAAACTGGTCCAAAACCACCTTCTCCAATCTTGTTTTCTGTTGAGAAGTTTTTAGTGGCATTGACTATTGTTGAAAGGTCAAGTGATGGGAGACCAAGATCATCTTCACTACCTTCGCTATTTTGATAATGTATAGTGTCTGAATACTCTAACAAAATGGAACAAGGGGTTCAGTTTACTCAAGGCAATAAATTTGCAGCATGACATATATTTCCTTTCTTTATAGAGAGGTTGAATAAATTAATGGTTAAAGTTCCTTTTTCTGTTCATTTTGCATTATTAATGAACAGGATACAATTTTTCAAACATTTTTCATACCTTATACTTTAGCAAAACCAGGATTGATAAACATTGACATATTTGAGAGCCTGTGATGGTGCAAGTGCCATAGACTCCACAGATTCCATAAAAGTCACAGTTGTCCTTTGGCAGTGATTTATAGAACTTCCAATATTGACCATCTTCCATCCATACGTACCGAAAACTCATAGAACTGGTTTGATTCATTACCAATCTTGAGATCACTGCCTCATTCTTGAGGCTGAAAGTGTAGTATATCTCATCGTTGTTGGATATGTAGTTGTAATCATAAATGGAGTTAGGCTTTTGATCTGGTATACCACTGAAATGTAGGCCATTCCATGGTCCAATTCTGACAAACTTTTCGGTTCCCTTCATCAGATAATACTCAGGATAATTATAAAGCAATATACCCCAATAAAAGATTCCTGGGGATGGATCATTAGGACTCTTCCAAGCTTTCATTCTCCATTCCATACCAGTTCTGAGGTTCCGTCCCAACTTCATCCCTGGCAATATTGTATCTGAAGGGTAGTCAAAGCTTTGCCACAGATAGGATTCTGAGTTTGTTTCACTCTCATCTCTTACCACAAGGTTCCCTGAATCCAAAAGCTATGCCACTGGATTTCGTGCTTGTTTTTCTGGTGTTGTTGTGTACCACACAACCTTGTCATGCTGTCTGAGAACAAGGTTTCCTGTGTTGTTCACTGTTAAGATGCCTGACGATCATTCAAGGCCCCATTTGCAACCCAAACAACTGTCTGTGTGATTTTCTTGTACCAAATTCCAAGATAACGGTTCTTTGAGTTCTCAGGACTGAAGAAACCAAGTTCAAATGTTTCACCTTAGGAAACCAAGGTCATGCCACGATCACTAATGGAATCTCCATTGAAATTTGTTTATGCAGGATTCAGTTGTTCTACTACGTACGTCTATGAATAGTGGTAATGCAGGAATTAAAGGGGTAATAGGTGTACACTTGGAATAGTCAAACCAGATGTTTGGAATAGGTTATGCAGGATGACTTAATCAAAGTGTGACAAAATAATGTTTGGTCTTGGGTTTCATACGTATTGAGTTGAAAAGCTGGGCACATAGAAGAAAAAATGGATGCGATATCAGTGTGGAAATATCAATCTAAACTGATACTCATAAATACAATGTGCCTAGCCTGGTTATTTTGGAAGAGAAATTCTATGTAACTTATATAGATAAGAACATTACTAAGCTATATCAATGTTCCCAGGAATCTAAGTGTTTATGCTGGATTGGAACGAGAATAGATCCTGCTCAACTCTTTGGTAGGAATGAACGTCTGTTTCTTTTTCTACTCTGGCTGACCAATCGGTTTGAGAAGATGACCTATACAAGATACTTCCAAGTTTAAGTTAGAAAATTTTTTTTCTAGAGGTCTAAATAATTAATATTTTGTAATGATCATTAATGTCAACATTAATCACTCATCAATCAACATTAACTACTCATCAATAACAATTATCGTATCGATTGCACTTTAATTCTAATTCTGCTTAACTGTTGTATACGAAGTCATTTTCTGTATTTCAGTTGTTCAGTCTATTCGACTCAAGATACAGTCATTCTCCATCTATTGACTCTCACTCTGTAATAACTCTAAGTATGTTTTAAAACTTTCAAAATTAATAAAAATATGATAAAAATAATATATAAGGAAAATAAGGTCCTACGAGTTTATTATTTTAAAACTTTGGATTAAAAGAGGTGTCATAAATATGATGTTTTTCTTGTATGGAAAATCATAAGTTTTTCAGAGATTTGTGGTAACCGATTGTTTAAATAATGGAACCAACAAATATCAATCCTGAATGGAATTTTGTATTGTCCTTTTGACATTAATTGATTTTGCAGCCACCGGGGAAGATGAATTGCGAATAAAGAGAACTAAAGTCATTGATTAAAATGATATTTATTGACTTTTTGTTGAGTTAATATCACGAGTGGTGATGACTTGACTAATTTTATGTAGAAAACGATATTTCAATTCGTCACTCTTCAATGTCTTATGTAGACTTACAAGTAAACAGGAATGGTAAGATGAGGAATTTTTTCATTAGTTGTTCTAGAAAATATGCATTAAAGAAAAAAAAGAAAACATCCTAGCCATTAGTTTATTTAACGCTTCTGATTCTCATGTATGTTGGAAATGGTTACGTTTATATTTAGGCAATTTGTATCCTTAATTTTCTAAATAAGTATGTGATATTATACTTCAGTTTTGAAACCGATATATGTATTCAAGAAGCAAAAAATATAAGGTTTTTTTACTTGAGTTCCCAGCCTAAAGCTACATTTTTAGAGTGGGTTTCGGTTGTCTTAAAAATCAAAGCCTAAAAGAATTAAAGCCTAAAAGAATTAAAGAAAGATTTAAAATGAAATAAAAATAAAGGAATAGGTTTTGTTTGTTGGACTTAACTATTATATGTTTCGGTTTCTTGGAAGTCTGTTAAGAAAAATGTTTTAGGAATATTTTATTTTTAATTTAATTAAGTCAACGTCTTTTTCTTATTTTTAGGATGTAATTAATTTTTAATTATGGATTGAAGATGAAAATGTTAGTGGGTAGTTATTTATGTTAATGGGTAGTTACTTTTTTATGTTTTAAATATTAAATCGTTTCTCATTTTTTATAATCAATAATACAGGAATATTTTTGCTTCACGTTACTGTGCTACGTTCTGTATTCTAAAAAACCAACAAAGTCCATGCCTTGTAATTGTTTTTAAAATTATTTAAAACATGATAAGGGAATAGGTTTTGGTTTTGGTAGTGACCCAAGCCTATTTAAGAATTAATTTTTAAAATATTTTTTTTCTTTCTACCTACATTATGAATCTGGACAGAAACAAAACCACTAGAAACAGCCAGACATACACAAGAAACAACAATATATAGATGTCAATTTTGAATCTAACCATTTTAAATAAATTACAAAGTATATGTAACAAATTATTGTACATTGTAACTATATATTTGACACAAGTGTTCCTTACATAGTCTATTAAATTCTCGTGCATTGGTGTGAAATTGTCGATTTTTTTCACAAAAAGACAATAATTTCAATTCATACATAAAAAAAACTAAGTGAAAAAGTATTTAAATCAATTCAATTATTATCATTTTTCAAATCAATTGTAATACTAAGAGCACCAACAACGGGTGTTATCCATTGCATAATGTAAGCCCTAAAAAAATAGCCAAGTATGCAAAAGAGTTATGGACATTTTTTCAATATATTACTTATAAGAGGTTTTATGTTTAGCAGGTGTAACACAAATGGTTAAGAGCTCCTGATTATGGGTTAGTGGTCATGTCTTTAATTCTTGTGAATGCTTAACTTGTTTTATTTACTTGATTATTTATTAGGAAAATAAAATTTTAACACCATTTTTTGACACCATTTTGACACTGTACACGTGTCAAAATGTGGTTGGACGATTTCAAATTAAAAAACAAACTTTGGTTTTTCTCTTCCAAATATACCCTTGCCTTAATTTTTTTAATTTGAAATCGTCCAATCACATCTTGACACGTGTGCAGTGTCAAAATAGTGTCAAAAAATGGTGTTAAAATATCATTCTCCTATTTATTATTAACATGATGTGTTGAATAAGCTTATGAAATAGTTATGGAAAACAATGTGTTTGGTGGATGTGGTTTTTTTATTGCATGGGGAAAGGGTTCGGAACCCTAGTTGGCCTAGGAATGCTTGTGTTCATGTTTTTTATGTTGTCATGTGTGACTTCAACGTTTGCGACTATTTTAGGATAGCAAACCTAGATGTTATATAATCCAAACAAAGCCAAAAACCCAAGGGCACATAACATCAACCACAAGAAGTTATAGGTTGTTCTATTTTGTGTGTGTAAACTAGAGGAAGGAAATGTGATGTTAGAGTCTTTGCGTATTGGAAGAAGAATGAGTAGGACTAGAAGGTTCGATTGGATTCGAAGTAAGGAAAGCTCACCTTCATTAATTACACAGCTGGACATTTAGTTGTTAACGATTTAAAAGTTGTTTGCAAAAATAACTAAATTGAACATAAATTACGATGTTTAGGTTTTCATTGAACATTTTAAAAAAATAAGGATCATTTCGAACATAACTCACAGAAACTGTGACTAAAATTGGTATTAAGTCAAATTTAAATAATCAACTTAGGTACAAAGAATAAACAAATCTAAAATTAAAAGATTTAAACCATTTAGGCATCCCTATTTTTGTTAAGTATTTCCAATTTGGTCCTCTTCTTTTAAAGTTTCCCAATTAAGTCCTTATAAGTGCTAATTTGAAACAATTTAGCCCCTGCCGTTAAAAATCGTTAACGGTGTTAAAATTCTGCACAGGTGGTAGGATGACGTGGCCAATTTTTGCCACATCACTTCTGCTACGTCAGAGTCATTTTTTCCAACGACACAAACCTAATTTCTAGTGAAACCCTAGCTGCCGTCGTGAGCAAACTCCAGCGTTGTCGCGTCGCTCCGAAGCCTTCAGTCTCGTCGTCACCACCTTCGCTTCACCGCCACCTTCTTCAATTTCCAATTCCATCCACTTTCACATTGAATTAGGGTTTTAAAATCCATTTAAGAAACAGGGAAGTCAGAGAAAGTTGACTGGTAGAAACATGACGAGCACGAAAAAAGGGATTCAAGAACCCTCCCACTGTTAAAAATAATCAAATCTAATAAAAACACAAAACCCATTTGGGATGCACAGCGGAATTGGATTACAGGATCTTACAAGATAAACAGAGAAATTCGGAGCTTCCAAACAGAGCAAGCTTCGGCACAAAAAATTCGTTGCAATGATCAAAGCTGAGACGTGCAGCAAAGGAAAAACCCAATAAACTCAGAATGAAAATCGATTCCGAATAATCAGAAGTAAAACCTCAAAATGATGAATCATGAACCCACCTTGGAAGTAGATAAGGTTGCACAAGAAATTCAAGCCCAACAAAGAGAAACCTAAAAATAAAATATTGCATAAAGAAAATAACAAAATCCTCAAAACCCAAATGCAGAAAGACCAAAACAAAAAATCAAAAGCCCAAATAAAGAAGAAAAGAAAATAAAAGAGTAAAACTTGAGATTTGGGAGCTGACCCTAGAAGCAGAAGAAGAAGTCAGAACTTTGGAGTCAGAACTTTGAAGTCAGAACTTTGGAGTTTATGTTGGAAGTGAATTTGGAGCAGTGTGATCGAAGAGTGAAAGGGGTAGGTGATGGAGCAGGGAATGCGTGAGGGTAATGGTTAAGGGTTGCCTTTACCTTATTATAATTAATTATAACTCTCTTACTCTGCCACTGTGACTTCTGCCTGAACCCAAATTCTTTCATTAGGTCCTCTTCTTTCCTCCTTTTCTTGTTCATCGTGATTCCTTCCTTTTTCCTCTTCTCCTTGTAGGGATCTTCTAATCCTACACCAGCTCGTGACCGCTGAATTTCAATCCCCACTGGTTCGGCCCTGCCTGAGCCCTGCTTCCCGAATTTCAATCACTTTGTATGGAAACTGTACAATTAAAGACTGAGGAAAATTAATCATCTACCAATAACTCTTTGGAAAGGAAAAATAAAATTGCTTCCAGTATTCATGCTTCATTCTTTTAACTGACTACTCAAATTTGGTCCGCCTAAGTTAAATGCAACATCAGCAATGACAGTCAAACTTCTGCTTTTGTAGATAGCAGTCATGGTGGGTGGATCTCGTTGGTGATGCAACGCTGATGGTGGAGTATCAAGGTTGGAATAAAAACGTTGTTGGAAGAAAGAAGTAGGAAATTGATTAGGTGGGAGTTGGTGGTGGTCAGTGAATGTTGTAGATTTGTATTTTTCTTTAACAAGGTTGGGAGTGGTTGGAAGAAAGAAGAATGGAAGGAGGAAGAAGGAAGAGGAAAATGGTGTGGGAGGAAGAGAGTGACAGTTGAAACCATTTAGACACGTCAGCCTACCACCTGTGCAGAAAGTTAACTCCGTTAACGAAATTTGACGGCAGGAGATCAATTGGTTGAAATTAGCAGTTATAAGGACTCAATTGGGGAACTTTAAAAGAATGGGACAAAATTAGGAATACCCAACAAAAATAGGAACGCCTAAATGGTTTAAACAAAATTAAAAATTTTAAAAAAAATACAAAACAAAATAACACTCCTAATTTTATAAAAAACAGAATAATATATATATATATATATATATATATATATATATATATATATATATCAAATATGTTAAAAAAACCAAAAAAAAAAATACATAATAAAAAATATTTAAATAAATAAACAAATATAATATTACAATTTATAAAAACATAAGAACAAAAGAAAAAATAATTCTTCAATTTATAGAACACATAACAAAATTCAGGTAATATAAATAAATAAATATAAATTTATATATTATAAATACAAATAACAAAACAAAATTAACTTCATAAATTCATAAAATAATAACAAAATATTTAAAATATATTTTTTCTAAAAAATTAAAATATATAAATAAAAAAATCAAACATAAGTAAATATAAAAAAAATAACAAATTAAAAATAGAATAAAAAACACATAAAGAACAAGAAAAACAAAATAAAATAATAATTAGAGGGGGCAAGGCCACAACCGACTTTCGAACATCGACGATGTCTTAAAAGCACTTCAAAGTAAGGTTAAGATTTTGTTAGCTTTCGAAAGCTGGTTGAGGCCTGACCTTGTTTTGAACTACAGTGAGGCCTCAATCTGCTTTCAAATGCCGATAAGGCCTTAACCGCACTTCAAAATATGGTTAAGACCTCACTGACGTTCGAATGTCGGTTAAGGTGTTGGGCGAAAACTTCGACAAGTGTACCGAATCGTTTCAAGTAATATAAAATGGTAAGTCCAAATATCGTTTATCCAAGACTCGTAATATTAAATAATTGTGCGATTAACTCATTTTCACTCAAGAACGTAACATTCATTTACAAACAAGGGCAGAAAGATAAATTTACAAATAATTACAAGGTTGGATATTGGTAGTGAAGGCACTTAGATATGGACAAAGGTCAGAAATGATATGGATCGACGTTGTTAAGTTTAGATTTCACCACTTTCACTCTTGGGCTTAGAAAGTTTCATCTCCTCTTACTAATGTCAGCCATCAAAATTACTCTATCCCTAATTTCTTAGGTGATGAGCCTAAATCCTATATTAACAATCAAATCCATGATCAATTAATAAGAAAACTCGCATTAAAGAACAAAGATCTTAAGACAACTAATGTAGCATGTTCCTTACTAGGTTTCATATGTCCACTAAGCCCCTTGTTTCAAATCTAGATCACAAGATACGTTTCCATATCCCATGAATCCCAAAATCAAGCCATGAATGTCTCTAATATAAGCAAGCATTAAAGATTGGAAACAAGAAACTAGAAATCAACACATGAACAATGCTAGATGAATAGTGAATAGTGAACAGTGAAATTCTCAAAGACTTTTTGATCTTCTTCAATCCTTATTCATCTGCAAAATAAACACACAAAAACAATTAAACTAATCTATGAACAATAAAACACAATTTTTACATCTTTCCATGAGATTTATTACACAAACCCATGAAAAATATTAAAATAAGTGTGAATATAAGGTAAATATCACACTTATCATAAGGCCTCACCGTAGTTCGCAATAGGGTAAAGTCTCAACCGACTTTTGAACGCCGGTAAGGCTTGAATTGTATTTCGAAGTATGGTTAATGCTTCTGAGCCTCATTATATAAACACAACACATACATTTAGATTCATAAATTTTAATTCATACGTTTCAATGCAATTCATATATTTCAATCCATTCATATGCATACATTTCAACACAATTCATACATTTCAATCCATCCATATGCATACGTTATATCAATTAATCCAAAAGATATAAATGAGTACAGTGTGAAAGAGAAGAAGAAGAAGAAAGCACGGCCACCACACTACCACCACACTACTACCACACCATCACCATCTTATCCCGCTGTAAAACCAAAAGAAGAAAAAGGCGTCACGATGGATGAGAAAACACGAGGGAGGAAGAAGGGAGAGGATCGCAGAGGAGAAAGAGAGGAGGAGGGAGGGAAGACTATGAAACACAAGGAAAAGGCGCGTGAGTGAGAATGTGAGGAAAGAAAGGTGAAAGTAAAAGTGAAAGTGAAAGTGATACTATAATGTAGGGTTTCTTTTCAAAATTCAGTAGTAATCTTTTTAACGCAAAGATTTTTATGCATTAAAGGCCAAACCGGACATTTTAAATAAAGTTGGTGGTGCAGGCTAAAGTTATGGAGGTGTAGGAAGAACAACTCCTTCTCTGTGATATATAATCGTATAATATATAGGGTATCAGTAACAGTCCCCATATTGCGCACAGACATGACAAATGATTGCTCTTATGATTAAACTCGTGACTGCTAAAAGAGAAGAAGCGCATCTTCCACGAAGGAGACGAGTGTTTCAACTGTCCAATGAAGAGGGTGTGTCGTGTCCCAACGAAGGCCGCAAGAAGCTACGTAAGACAAAACACACTCCAAACTGTTTACCTTAACTATTCTTTTCTTCCTCATCTTCTTTATGCTTATATAATTATTCCACCTTGTCACGATTCTTCTCTTCTAAGCCACTACCAACCTTTAGTTTATCTTCATTTCTCTCACTTCTGTTATATTTTCTTTCAACCATGGAACTTGGTGACGGTTTTGACTTTGAAGACTCTTTCCCTTCCATGATTGCAAGACTAGGTGTAGAAGGGTTCATTGGGGAGCTCTGCGACGGGTTTCGTTTGCTCATGGACGTGAACATGGGGCTCATCACGTTCGAGAGCTTGAAGGTGAGCACCTACTTGCTCGGTTTGGAGGTGAGGGATGATGAGCTGTTGTGCATGCTCATGGAGGGAGATTTGGATGGAGATGGAGCTCTTAACCAAATGGAATTTTGCATTCTCATGTTTAGGTTGAGTCCTTGCTTGATGGATATGCAACGTAATGAGTTTCCACTGCATGCAAGAGTAATTGACCTTCTATAAACCCTCTTCTGTTTCTCTTAGATTTAACAATATCATCCTCGTAAGAGATGAGAAGTCATTCTTTCGTTCAGAATCTCTACTTGTCTATAGTCTCGGTCAATTTTCATGTCATACTAGTTAATATTAAGAAAGCTAAGATTGACCAAGATTATAAACATGTATGTATTGTTATATAAGATCATAGAATAATTTCTAAAATGAGAGAGAACAATATACCGCTGTAGCTGCTATAAGTAATTAATGAAACCTACTGTTTTCTGTTGAAACATTTCTTTATTAATTATTGTAATTTACTGTTCATGACTATGGTACTCAGGGTAGTTTTTCACATTTTGTTCACTTTTTCTTGTCTTTTACTTATCATACTTCAGAGGATTATAAAAGTTGCATAGTATCCCCTCATTTATGCCGACAAATGACTTAAGTAATTTTTAAAGGATGGGCTTATGCATGATATAGTAATTTATTTAGAAAATGTCTTTTCAATCATTTTTTGAAATTTTTTTCATAATCGTCATAATTTGTGATTAATTGAAACTCATAAAATAATGACACATATTTATTATCAAAAGTTAAAAAAAATATTAACATATCATATTTTATTTATTTTATTTATGTAAAAGAATTTATTTATACACTTTTTGACATGAATGTGTTAAAAGTACTCAATGGAACATAAAGTAAAAAAAAAGTAAAAGAAAAGCAAGAATATATATATATATATATATATATATATATATATATATATATATATATATATAAAAGCATTTATGCAATTTATCCAATGTAGAAACTTCTTCTATATTTTTGTATCTATCTTGTAATTAGTTTATTACTAAAAGAAAGAAAGTTGTTTCATAAATAAAAATTGTCTTTTATTTTGTTAATATAGGATAACTTTCGTTAAAATGTCTCAAATATATACTCATTTTAACTTTTTAAAAAATATATATTTAAAAAAAGTCTATTTAAAGAATTTATCAAATTTATATTTCTCTATTTATGACCTGCATATCTCTTCTACTGTATATAGGCATCTCAACCACCATTTCTGAAAGGGGAATTAAGTATCGCTCGTAAGTATTGTTTGAAATGATACGGTATACAAAAGAATTTGATTTGGCAAATCTTTTAAAGTTATATAGAAGGATATTATTATAAATACTATTCTGCAGTCGACACGTGCATAAAGAAAAATATTGAAAACACTACGAAAGACAAAATATATTTCTTATATTATTGAAAACTTTAACTATTGATATCTAATATGATTAATTTAAGTTGCATTTGGATTGCTGGAAAAGGCTTTTTGAATTTAAGTGGCATTTGTTGTTGTGTCTGAAATTAAAACTGAACAGAAAATGTTCAGTTTATCTGTAGCCATCAAGTTTTTCTTGTTTTTATGTTAGGTAACGACATTTGGACAAAATTTTTTGACAAGTTTTTTTTACAACGAAAACGTGTTATCACTTTATTGTTCTATTTGAATTTATGTTTAAAATATATTTAAAAGGGATCAATCATAAACTGTCACGTATGCATTGTCAAAAATTTGTTAAGAAAATGTTGTTAATAGAAGTTTTTTCTTTTATGTTTGTGGATGTGTCGTCGTCAATAAAGAAGAGCATAAAGATACTTGACACCTTTTATGTTCCTTTCGTAAGTGTGAAGTGTCTTTATGTTTAAGTCATCTCCTATTTGGGACACGTGAAACAAATTGAATACATTTGTTTCTTTACTTTCTAGGGTAAAGAATCATTATGCAATACCTTTTCCACCATAACAAAGCAATTTTTTTTTTTCTTAAGAAAACTCTAGCATTATAATTTAGTTACTAAAGAAGTGTTTTTTGGACCTTATTATAAATTTTTTAATTTTTAATTTTAAAAAATTATATTACTTTTACTTCTTTTACTAATGTAAAGATTTCATCGATGGTTTAAAAATCATTGTCTATAAGAAACGATGAATGCAAATTTGAGCCTTCATTTAACTTTTAATCTTAATTTTTTTGATTTATTTTTGTGTTTAAATTTTTTTTTAATTAGAATTGGCTATAATTAGATTTATTAAATATGAATTGCAAACATTAGTGCACTTTCGGCTTTTCGAATTGTATATGTATTGGTTTTTAAGACAATGAAGAATTTAAAGATGCTGATGACAATTTTGAAAATTTTATAAATTTATAAACTCTAGTTAAAGAGGAATTGAAGTCATACATATCTATTTAATTCACTTTCCTAGTAACTGTGGTTGAAAGGATCTTAAAAAATTTCAATTTTATTCAAAATTTATATTATTATTTTAATTATTTTATTTGAATAAGTGGATCTGATCAAAGCCATATATTATTTTCTGCTTTCGTTTTTCGACTATTGAGATTAAAAAATGTCCAAATATTTTTCAAAATTCTCACTATTATTTTAATTATTTTATTTGAGCAAGAGAATTTGATTTTAGTGATACTGTTACCAAAGCCATGCATATTTTTTGCTAAGAACTAAGGCTGAAAGGTGTACAAAATTTTTAAATCATTAAATTTTTATTATAACCAAAACATAAAGTACTGTTTAGGATTAATTTTAACATTTCTATCTTTCTCGACCATCGTTTGCCATCATCCTCTACAATTTTTATCAGCAAACTCATCCACTCCTCCGTTATCCTCTCTTACCTTTCCTTCCAAATCCTCAACACTACAAGAAAAAAATTAATTAGCTATAACAAAAATCCATAGAGAAGACCAAAAATTCTAAATTAATAACATTTATACACTCTGGATCATTTGACATCGGTTTCGTTACAACCAAAACATAAAATGATACCGTGATATTTTTACAATTATCACAAACATATATGTCTCAGTTTAATCATAAAAAAAATACTTGACAGTGTCTTATGAATGAGAAGTAGATAAAAGCAAATTGAACTTCAATGTTTATCAAATTGCTTATGCAATAACTATAAAAACAGACTACTTCCAAAGTTGATATGCTCTTGACTCAAAACACCAGCACTCATGAAGTTTCTTGTTCTAGAAACAAGTACAAAATGATACTAGTTCACATAATAGACCATCTCAACTACTTACATAAATTGTGCACCAGTTTCGCTCGTTATATTGATAAGTTCATGGATGCTAGCACCTAATAATTATTTTATAAGCAATATATAAACTTATATAATTTGAAAAAAGGCTTACTTTTCTTTTTTTCAATGAACAAGCATACTTTTACTTCCTTGATGGAATTATTATTAATATATATATCAAGAAGCAAGAATTACAATATAACAAACAAAATTCAGAGTCTGGAAAAACATTCAAAAGCAATGATAAAGTGAAAGTAACTCATTATTATTCTACTAAATTTCTATACGGAAAATGATATTTTAACACCATTTTGATACTGTATACGTGTCAAAATATGATTGGACGATTTCAAATTAAAAAAGTTGAGGCAGGGGTATATTTGGAAGAGAAAAACCAAAGTTTGTTTTTTTAATTTGAAATCGTCCAACCATATTTTGACACGTGTGCAGTGTCAAAATGGTGTAAAAAAAAGATGTTAAAGTATCATTTTCCTTTCTATACAGCATTCGAGGTACGAGAAGATTGCTTTTTGGAATTTTCTTTTTTATCCATGTCTCTTTGAGGCTGGGGCTACTGTATATAAGGGTAAGGTCAAATATAACAATTTGGATTATCGATTGGTTCAATTACAAGACACACTAAACACTCTTTACATACCTTCTAATCATGAAAAGACTAGGGGGACTGACGTAATGTATTAAACAAAGACTTACTGAACCTTCCAAGTAAGGTATGCATGGATATTATAAGGATACATGGATGGACTTGGTCAAAAGATGAAAGGCGTGTTACAGGTCGCTTACATATGCATAATAAAATAAAAAAATCGTACATGAAACAAAAACATCATTGACCAACTCAAAAATTGAAGTCTTACAGAAAAAAATATCATCGATAACTAGTATTCATTATATCCAACTATTTTTAATTATTGCTTTCTCCGTTTCTTGCTAAATTTTTGAAAATTTTGTGTTTGAACTAGTATTACGAAATGAAAGTCATATTAATTATTTTTTTATGAATTATAGTACTATAACAAAAAAAAAATTGTTTCTTAATTTCTACAAAAGACAAGTAGAATATTAATATTGTAAGTGTAGAAACTAAAATTATTGATGATATATATAACTTACTAAAGATCTATTTAATAATTAGAATGTTCGTGTGTTTCTGGATATTTGGAACAAAGTGTTAAGTATTAATTGTCCAAAAATAAAAAGATTTAATTAGTTATATAAGTTTAACAGATTTTTTTCTATATACATACACATGTCCATCTCAATCCGACTCACATCTTACGTACCTCTAAAAGTTCAACTTGAATAATCAAACATTGAAGCAATCTCGTCAACTTCGCCTATAAAAACAACTAAACAATATAGGCAGAAAGTAAACTCTTATCTAAGCAAAAACTCAAAGACAATCTTATCCTTTTGTTTACTGATTCCTCAAGTAAATAAGAGACACTATATATTAGATCAATAAAAGATTCTCAAAACTTTTGGAAATTCAAGTGTGAGTTCAAGTCTCACATTGAATAGAAATGAGAAAGTATAGTATTATACAAAAAGGAAAGATCCGTTAACTCATTGTCTTAAAGTTTTGGACATAGAATCATGTCAATTCTTTATATAGTTAGGCTCAAATGTTATTGGTATTTGTGTAATTCATAGATAACCTCCTAGTCGATAAACCCAACAAAAACAACATATAGTTAAAGATCACATAAGGCTACCTTATTGACTTGAAATTCAAGTTAGTTTGAATGAAGAACCAAAGTATACGTTAGAGACTCTCAGGTTCGCAGATTTTACTAGCCATACTCCTGCTTAGTTCATATATTTTCATTATTCAATAGCAGAGTTCCACAAAAGCTTTGATACAATATGGGTGTTATTCATGCTCTTGTTATTATATTTGCATGCATACTTGTTCTCTCACTAGAAATTTCAGGAGCCAATGATTCAATCAACGTGGTCCAGTTTCTGAGGGATGGGAATACTTTGGTATCAAAAGGTGGAAAGTTTGAACTTGGATTCTTCAGCCCTGGTAGTTCCCAGAAACGTTATTTGGGAATTTGGTACAAGAATATCCCAGTTCCAACGTATGTTTGGGTTGCTAATGGGGCCAACCCCATCAATGATTCCTCAGGCATCCTTACAGTGAACACCACAGGCAATCTTGTTCTCACCCAAAATGGTTCTCTTGTTTGGCACTCCAACAACTCTCACAAACAAGCACAGAATCCGGTGGTAGAAATGTTGGATAGTGGCAATCTTGTGATAAGAAATGAGGGAGAAACAAACCCAGAAGAGTATTTGTGGCAAAGCTTTGATTATCCATCTGATACACTCTTGCCAGGGATGAAGCTAGGATGGGACCTCCGAACTGGTTTGGAACGGAAATATACAGCATGGAGGAGTCAAGATGATCCATCCCCAGGTGATGTATCTCGGGTTCTGAAACTCTATAGCTATCCTGAGATTTATATGATGAAGGGTACACAAAAGTTGCTGAGGTATGGACCATGGAATGGCGAATATTTCAGTGGAATGCCAGATCTACTGAATAACACCATTTTCGGCTTGAGTTTTGTCAGCAATGAAGATGAGATTTACTACACTTATACCCTCGTCAATGATTCTGTCCCCACCAGAACTGTTACAAACCAATCAGGTACTATTGTTCGTTATGTGTGGAAGGAGGATGAGAAAACATGGAAAATATACAGAAAGTACCCGAAAGAGTCTTGCGACAATTATGACTCCTGTGGACCTAACGGATTATGTGTACGAACTCAATCACAGCCTTGCATTTGTTTGAAAGGTTTCAGTCCAAAATCACCAGAAAACTGGAACTCATCGGACTGGAGTGAAGGATGTGAGCGCAATAAAGCGTTGAATTGCAATAGTGATGTGTTTGTCCTATTTAAAGGGCTGAAAGTTCCAGCCACTACAGATACTTGGTTGAATAAGAGTATTGGTCTAAAGGAATGCAAAGTGAAGTGCTTGAAAGATTGTTCTTGCATGGCTTATACTAATTCAGATATCAGAAATGGAGGTAGTGGTTGTGTCTTGTGGTTTGGAGATCTCATTGACATGAAACAGATTGAAACTGGTGGACAAGACCTGTATATCAGGATGAATGCTTCCGAGGCAGGTGAGCAGTATCAGCTTTCATCTTTTAATTTCGATTTCAATTTTGAAAACTGAAAAATGTTACATGACTGTTTTTGTTTTTATAATCAATTCCAACACTCAAGAACCTCGACCGACCAACAACACACGAACGATAGTTGCTTCTACCGTTGCTACAATTTGTGGTGTTCTTTTTCTTCTAAGTACTTATATTATTTTCAGGCTCCAGAGGAACAAAGCTGGTGAGTAAATCGTTTAACACATCACTTCACTTACTCTCTATGGTTATTAGGATTATAGTCAACCAACAATTCCTTCACAACATGGCACTTATTTAGATAAAAAAATCATGAAAAGTATTGAATCACGTCCGTTATGGGGCAAGTTTTCACAGATTTACCTTTTGTATCACTCCAAAAATATTTATCAATAAAGATATCTTATGTGTATATAAACTCATATCTATTTTTTTTTTTTACGTGGAACTTTATTTATACCCAACTCAATTTGTTTTACATGAGAAGATAATACATTTAAAATGAAGAATGATGTGCATACCTTTATGTGTTTCATCATAAGAGAAACTTGTTCATGTACATACAAAGGTGTAACAACTCAAATTTTCGTGAGATGTTATAAAAAAGAAAATATAAAAACGAAAAATTCAACCTTCAATTAATCCCTTGGATCATTGGGATTTTTCTAGATTAGCTGTGTTCCTTTATCTGTTATATTATACTTCTTCTTATATGTAGGAATTTCATGCACAGATATAAGTAAAAAATATGTGGATGATCTGGATGTCCAACTGTTTGATCTAGCGACAATTGGAAAGGCCACTAATAACTTCTCCACAGAGAATATAATAGGAGAAGGTGGTTTTGGACATGTATACAAGGTTACTATTCTTTAATCATCACTACAATCAAAGAAAATAAAACTGTTAAATATTTTCCGAAGTGTCTACTCATGACGGTGAGAATATGCAGGGAAAAATCGACGGGAAAGAAATTGCTGTAAAGACTCTATCAAGAAGCTCATGGCAAGGTGTGACAGAGTTCATCAATGAAGTAAACTTGACAGCAAAACTTCAGCATCGGAATCTTATTAAACTTCTTGGTTGCTGCATTCGAGGAGAAAAAAGAATGCTCATTTATCAGTACATGGAAAATGGCAGCCTAGACTCCCTTATTTTTGGTAAGAAAGCATAAATTGGGTTGCTAATGCATTGGTGAAACATGCAGATTACTGAATAAAAGTTTTTACGAAATGAAACAGATGATGAAAAAGGTAAATTTCTGGAGTGGCCTCAACGGTTCCAAATAATTTGCGGAATTGCAAGGGGCCTTATGTACCTTCATCAAGATTCCCCACTGAGGATCATCCACAGGGATCTCAAAGCTAGTAACATCTTACTCGATAAAACGTTCAATCCGAAAATATCAGACTTTGGTGTGTCGAGATCTTTTGGAGTAGACCAATTTGAAGGAAGCACAAGTAGAGTAGTGGGGACCTGGTCAGTGTGTATTCATCCTAAACCATTATTTTTTCTTTCTTCACAAATATGTAAAATTGTTCTTGATGCATGAAACAATTTCTTGCAGTGGGTATATGGCACCAGAATATGCAATTGATGGATTATTTTCTGAAAAATCTGACGTATTTAGCTTTGGAATTTTGGTGTTGGAGATTGTAAGTGGGAAGAGAAACAGAGGACTTTATCAGACGGATAAGAGTCTTAACCTTGTTGCTCATGTAAGTTCTTGAATTAATATATTTTTATCTTTTGTGTTCGTTTTGCTGGAATTTAACAAATATTTATCTTTTTTCTAATGCTTTTATTACTTTAAAATAGTCATGGACATTATGGAAAGCTGACAAGGCAATAGATTTCATTGCCTCGAACATGAAGACATCATCGTGCGTAATGTCTGAAGTACTGCGTTGTCTCCATGTTGGTCTTTTGTGTGTGCAACAGTACCCAGATGATAGGCCTACAATGAAGTCTGTTATTCTAATGTTGGAGAGTCACATTGCACTGGCTGAGCCAAAAGAACCTGGTTTCCTTTCGAGAAACGTGTTACCTAAAGATTTAGGCTCAAATACGAAAGACACAAGTTCAACCAACGAAGTGACCATTACTCTGTTAGAACCTCGATGACTCATTAAACATTACTTAAATATAGATATAAGAGGATATTTGTAAGAACTTATACTACACTTTTACCCACCCATACCCGGGTTATTGCACTCTTGCAATGATATAAATCGGTTTGTTAACAAAAACCACAAAAAAAAGATAGATTTAAAAACTTGATAATATAACTAGTGCATTGAGGAGTTATTTTTGGCTATTGACAATGGTAAAAAGGAGATTTTTTTGGCCTCAATTAAGAATGGAAACAAAAAAAATTAAGATTTTGCTTCGATTATAAGAAAACTAAAACAGTAAATAAAAAAAATAAAAAAACAAATAATTGTGGGTTTCGAACCGTCATTTGATAGACAAATGCTATTATAAATTCTATAGATTTTAAATAATTATTTAATTTTAAGAATATATGGTAATGGTTTTAGGAAGAACGGTGGTCCTGTATCCTTAAAATTAAATAATTATTCAAAATCTAGTGAAATTTATGATCTTATTTTTTTAATATAAAGATCTATGGCTCGTTTGGAGTCAGAATTATAGTCATAGATATTTTTGTCTCGATTCTTACCATAATTGTTACCTAAAGTATGTGTTTTTTCTAAATCGAAAATGATATGTTAATACTGTTTTTTGACACGGTTTTGACAATGTCATATGGCGTATGTCGATTGGCCAGTTTTTTTAAAAAAGAAATTGGTTTTCTGAAGTAAGTCAGGGGCATAATTGGAAAGCAAAGAGAATGAATTTTCACATTTCGTGCCCTGTTTCCTCATTTCATTTTCACTCTTTCAGATTTTCATTTTCACGATTTCCTCACTCTTTCTCCGTCGTTGCTTTCGTTCTCTCATCATCACTCTCGTGCTCTCATTCTCTCATCATCTTGTTCTCAGTTCTCAGGCATTCTCGATGGCTTGGGTGTTGTCGGTGTCTTGGGCATCCTTGGTGTGCACTGTTGAAGCCCGCTCTCTACTGTTGTTGTTTTCGTCGTTATTGGTGCATTGTTATTTTTGGGGTAAGTGGAACTGCAAACTTACTCTAACCTAATCTTCAATAGAGAAGTTTTCTTCTTTCGCGAAACTAATCTGCAATGTCATTCGTTTCATATTGGTTATTTCACAATACCATATTTGGGAATGAAATTAGGAACAAAGGCTTCACAGAGGTTGTGCTTCTTGGTCATAAGGATGGCATCATGTGCAAGGTTTTGGTTTCACATACTAGGAAACAAAGTTTGGAAAAGATTGAAAAGAATTTTGCATCCAATATGGCTTGAAGGAAGGAGACGTGGTTGTCTTCGAGGTTGACAAACATAGCAATGATATTACAGTAGAAGTTCACATTAATGGATGTAGTTGTAATATTCAGTCCCCAATATTGCTGTGAACCAGAATAGTGGACTGAAATTTATGTTAAAGTTCTTATTTTTATATTTCAATAAAACTTTGTTTATGGTTTCTTGGAATGAATGAAGTATGGTGAACTAATGAAAATTGTTTCTCATCTCCATGATGAGGTGCACAAACATTATTATCCACACTAAAATCAAACTGTTGACAAATTGGCAAGTGTACCAAATCGTACAAGTAATATAAATGGTAAGACCAAGTATCGTTTTCCCAAGAGACTCGTATGGCTTCCTTGTTCGCGTGAATTAAAATAATAAGACTTGAGGAATAAAAATTAATAAATTGGATTTGAGAACAAAAATATTAACATGCAAAAATAAAGTGATTCAATTGACAAACGAAAACAATGCATGAATGAATGTTGTTGGGTACTAACAATTTCATCTATTTCACTCTCTCTTACATACTACCCTTGAATATTAGTTGATTGATTCAATTGTTATGCGACTTTCTTAGCCTCCCCTCAACCCGATCCCTCGGCGAAAAGGGCCTAATATTAACTACTGGCTTGCTATCCCTAGCCTCCCCTAGTAATTAATACCGCATTATAAACAGAAGTTAGCGCAATTGATCGTCCTACCTCTATCCCTAGGTGGTACTGCAAAATCAAGAGATTACTCACCAGTTCATNTCATTACTNTACGTCCCCATATCAATAAAGANAAACATCAATATANCGAATGAGTTAAATGATAAAGGCCTTAAGCACAGATGATAACCCAACAATAATCAATCGAAACATATGGAGACCATATAAATAATCAATAGTTTCAATAAGAGAGAGTATCAAAAGATTACATTGTTTTCCCTAACAATAATAGGGTTTAGTTCACCATAGACATGGTGAAACTAGATGAAAAATGGAAGAAGAATGGAAGAACAAACCCTAGAAAAGATGAAAAGGAGCCTAAGCATCCAAGAGATCCTCTCCAGAGAGCAAAATTAGGTCTGACCGTTCTCCCCTATCAAAAGAATGATTCAGAATTCGCAATAGGGGTATATATAGGTGAGGAACGCGTCAGAAAATGGGCCCAAGTCCAGCGAGCCACCGCCGGGCGGTTTAAGTGTGTCGCCCGGCGGTATGCCACAAATCGCCCTACCGCCCGGCGGCAATCGCCACCGCCGGGCGGTTTGCCTCAGGTCCGCCCAGCGTCAATCGCCATGCCTTCTCCTCGTCCTGGACCGCCAGGCGGTTTAAGTGTGCCGCCGGGCGGTGCGTTGACTCTTCAAATCTTCATTTTTCTGCTCTTTTCTTGAGTCAACGACCTGTATCTTCAACTCCATTCTCTATTTTTCTCAAATTAGCTTCAAAACAATGCAAAACAAGCATAAAATCGCTAAAAACAACTTTTGACTCTCTTCAGACTCATTTATTGAGTTTTGCTTGATTCTAAGCTCATTCCAAGTAGTAAAGGGTGTAATTTGGTCCAAATTGACATATGAAAATAACTATTTTTCAGCCTTCATCACAGACCAAAACAACAAAATCACGCCTAAACCATACGATTTAAGACAAACATAGAAAAATTTAACACCATGGTCCGCTGTGAACAAAAAACGGGCTTCCTATGTTGAACTTTGTGTCCAAATCAGAAAATCAGCTCGCGTAATCGTTTACGACTCTGCTGTAAACCATTACCAGAGCTTTTTCTGCATAAGTTCTTTCAGGACCTGATTTTAGTCTTTGCACTCCACATCATAGTGTCCTTGGTTACCCAAACATGAACAACCACACTAAGAACACGTCCAAAGCACTTAATGACAGCAAAACAATTCCATCTTTGCTCTGAAATGAAGATTTAAGACCATGGTCATTGTTTGTAATGTTTTTGACTGAATCCAGAGGTTTTAAATTGAAACTGTTATGGAACCTTGTTTATGGTGTGTGAGGTGTTGTTTGGACACCCCAAGAGGGAGGAAATGATCCATGTTTGTCATTCCATCAAGTTGGGTGAAGTCCAAACACTTGTGCAGCAGACAAGTGAGTGGTAATTGTTTACAAGAGGTTGGTAAACGATTAAAAGAGTCAATTCCAGGATTTGGACACAAACCTCAACTCAAGGAGCTCAATTTCAAACGCAGAGGACCATGGTCATTCTCTGTAATGTTTTTGATCGAATCCAGAGGTTTTAAATTGAAACTGTTATGGAACCTTGTTTATGGTGTGTGGGGTGTTGTTTGGACACCCCAAGAGGGAGGAAATGATCCATGTTTGTCATTCCATCAAGTTGGGTAAAGTCCAAACACTTGTGCAGCAGACAAGTGAGTGGTAATCGTTTGCAAGAGGTTGGTAAATGATTACCAGAGTCAATTATAGGATTTGGACACAAACCTCAACTCAGGGAGCCTCAATTTCAAACGCAGAGGACCATGGTCATTCTTTGTAATGTTTTTTACTGAATCCGGTAGTTTTGAATTGAAACTGTTATAGAACCTTGTTTATGGTGTGTGAGGTGTTGTTTGGACACTCCAAGAGGGAGGAAATGATCCATTTTTGTCATTCTATCAAGTTGGGTGAAGTCCAAACACTTGTGTAGTAGACAAGTGAGTGGTAATCGTTTACCAAAGGTTGTAAACGATTACCAGAGTCAATTCCAGGATTTGGACACAAACCTTAACTAAGGGAGCCTCAATTTCAAACGTAGAGGACCATGGTCATTCTCTGTAATGGTTTTATATTTTTGTGGTTATTCGTTGAGGAAAGAAACCAAGGAAATAATCTTTGAGAACATGAATTGAGGTCTTGCACTCAACATCATACTTTCCTTCCATACCCAAACATGAACAACCACACTTAGAACACCTCCAAACCACTAAATGACAACAAAACAGTTCCACCTCTACTCTACATTCAAGAATTCATACAGTGATCCTCTATGAACAAAAAAGGGCTCCCTTTGTTGAACTTTGTGTCCAAAAACGAAAACCACGTTTATCAGTCTATGGTAAACGATTACCACAACTTTTTTTGCATAACTTGTTTTCAGGTCCTCAACTAAGTTTTTTTGTTCAAAATACAAAATTCTTTCCTATATCAAACATTCATTGTTTCATTCTTCCTTCAAATACATTAATACTACATTTCAATGCAAACATTATTCATTAACAATCCAAAAAAAAAGCAGATTTGCCATTTACAATAACAAATGCAATTCAGTTAGTAAGTAATAATATCTTAATGAAGGCAACTTGCATTTTTATAACATTCAACATAAAACAAACCAAATTACAATACATATGGTCATGTTACAATATCTCCATATTACAATCTCTTAAGAAAGCTATACAAATATCACTCATTTTTTATTCTAAGCAATCCTACGTAAGGAGTTCTAAGCGCTCTACTCTTGTAACGCCTTCATGACCTCATCCTCACATATGTGTTCATTGGAGGAGGATTGGTGGACATGCCTCCCGGTGCTCGCAATCACTGACCGAAAAGGAGTGCCCGCAATCACTGACTGATGCTCCTTTCTCAAACGTTTGTTTAAACTACAAATGTACTTTGTTGAAACTAAGTGACGAACAGTCAACTGCATACAAAATCCAAAAAGCAAAACATAAAAACCCTAAATGAAAAACAACACACAAAACCCAAACTCAAAATACGAAACGCTAAACAACAAAACCCACCAAGGATGAACACGCTTACCCTGCTCGAAGAACTGGCCATTTCGCAAAACGAACACACCAAGAACCAAAAGATGCAATGACAACTACACCCACACCGACAACGAAGGCCAACAAGGCAACGACAAGGACAAACGACAGTCAGATGACAAAAACGAAGGCAATAACGATATCGGAAGGGCGAAAGCAAAGCAAAGAAACCTATCAGAATGGAGAAATTGGAAGAAAGAGATTTTCAAATTGATGAAACAGGGAAGAAAGAGAATGTTAAATTCAGATCAAAATGGGGAAGGGCAAACTTGGAATCCAAAAATTCAAATCTCTACCTCATTAATGATGTCACATTTCTTGATTTTTTTTTTTAAAAAAGCTGCCCAATCGCATGCTGACACGTGGCGTTGTTAAAAGAGTATAAAAAATGTAGTGTCAAAATATCGGAATCCTTTTTAAATGGTGTTATTTCTATAACATCCAACGCCTTAGAAAACACACTTACATATGAAATAAAGCATTTATAACACAAAAGTATAAACCAAAATATATTTTTCTATAGGAGTCTGATCCCCTACACACACATATAATCCGACATCTAAAGGTGATATGACCTATGTTCTTAGTATTCAACATCTTAAAGGTAAATATCATTTTGAGGTGAGCTTTATTATTATTTTTTACACCATTAAACATTTAACCCATTGGTATCCAATGTCTGACGTCGGCCCCTCCAAACACAGACATCTAAAGTGCAATGACGTCGACCAACTTTTATGGCCGAATTGTTTATTTTATTTAAACCATAGATATTTTTTACATTGGCTTTTTTTCTTGGTAGACATTGAACGAGAGACATTATAAGTGTCTATTTATGTATTTTATAAATGTCTTACAACTCTTGATTAAATAAATAAATGAGGTTATATTATAATTAGTTAAAAAGTGTAGTTATTAATTAACAAGAAAATGCTATATTGTGTAGATAATTGACAAAAATTCTAATTTCTAAACTCATTTCACGGTTCAAGAAAAATAAATAAATCAAGAAATGGAGTGGCTAATACCAGGATTTGGCCAAAAAAAAAAAAACCCCACCCTCGTTGGTATTCATGAGTAAAATCCACTAGCGAATAACGAATATTTTAATACCTGCTTATAAACGGGTCGGATGCGGGTATTATACTATCCGATTTGTGGATGCTCACTACCAGCAAAAAATAAAAATAAAAATTTAATTTATATTTTATTAAATTTAATTTAATTTAAAATAAACTTAATTTATATTTTTTTAGATTAAATTTAATTAAAAAAATTAATTTATATTATATATTAAATATTTTTTTATAATTTTATTTGAAAAATGTAAAAAATATATTTTTTTTAATATTTATGGATATTTGCGAGTTTTAAAATATACGATGGTTTTTTTAAAATGGATACCCACATGGTTAACAGACGTTAACGTTATGGGTGTTAGGATAAATTTTCTTTTGTTAGTAATTTAGTTTATTATTTTTTAATTTTGATGTTACTGTTCACTGTTGGTTAGTCCTCCACCTTCCACGTTATAGGAGTTGTTGAAACGTAGATATTTATTAGTCTTCCACGTTGTAGGGTTTGTTAAACGTGGTTCCTTATTTATTAGTCTTCCACGTTGTTAGATGAGTTGCGGCTGAGGGATTTAAAGGCTAAAAATTATCGTTTTCAAGTTATTGACAAATCTATTCTAAAAACCATCACTCAGAAGGAGACTTCCAAAAAACTGTGGGATTTAATGAAAATCAAATGTCAAGGAAATGCAAGGGTGCAGCGTGCTCAACTTCAAAGACTTAGGAGGGCTTTTGAGCTTCTGGAGATGAAGGTGGGAGAGACGGTGAGTGACTATATCGCAAGAGTCATGGCGGTGGCCGTTGACATGAGAAATTGTGGAGAAGGCATGTCGGATACAAAAATTGTTGAAAAGATTATGCGAACTCTGACGGAGAACTACGACTACATTGTCTGTTCCATCGAAGAAGCTCACGACACCGACAACCTCACGGTTGATGCACTCCAAAGTTCCTTACTTGTCCATGAACAAAAACTTTTACGGAGAAAAGGAGGGGATGAGCAGGCTTTGAAGATTACATATGACGAGACAACAAGTAGAAGAGGACGAGGCCGCGGGAGAGGAAGAGGTAGTATGGCTATAAGAGGAGGAAGAGGCCGAGGTAGATTTTTTAATAAAGCAACCATTGAATGCTTTAATTGTCACCAATTGGGACACTTTCAATATGAGTGTCCAAACTGGGGGAAGACAGTCCATTACACGAAACTAGATGAAGAAGATGAGCAATTATTAATGGCCTATGTTGAAGAAAATAATGCAGAGCAAGATAATATTTGGTTCATTGACAGTGGATGTAGCAATCACATAACCGGCAACAAAAAATGGTTTCAAAAGATGGACAAGAAATTTTCACATTCAGTGAGGTTGGGAAATGATACAAGAATGATAGTACGTGGCAAAGGAGACATCAAACTTCAAGTGCACAGAAGAACACATGTAATAGGTGATGTGTTCTATGTTCCTGAGTTACACAGTAATTTATTGAGTGTTGGGCAATTACAAGAGAGGGGCATCACTACTTTAATTCAAAATGGAGAATGTCAAATTTACGATCGAGAGAGAGGTCTCATCATATCCACTCTCATGTCGGCAAACAGGATGTTTTATGTCCCTGCTTCTACTGTGTTGTCACATTGCTTGCAAACAACTTCACAAGAACTTGTTCATTTATGGCATTGAAGGTATGGCCATTTGAGTTACAAAGGTCTGAGAATGCTACAAAGTGAAAAAATGGTGAAAGGCTTGCCGCAATTTCAGCCTTCTATAGAGGTATGCACCAATTGTCTAGTGGGAAAGAAAAGTAGAGAGTCAATGTCAAAGAAAAGTGGTTGGAGAGCTTCTCAACGTCTTGAATTGGTACACACAGACTTGTGTGGCCCAATTTCTCTTATCTCTAATAGTGGCAAAAGGCACCTTCTCAGTTTCATAGATGATTTCAGCCGCAAGATGTGGATTTATTTATTAAGGGAAAAGTCAGAAACCTTTGCCATATTCAAGAGTTTTAAGAAACTTGTGGAGAATGAAAGTGGTTCACCAATGTGTTGTTTGCGAACTGATCGGAGTGGAGAATTTACTTCACAATAGTTCAACGACTTCTGTACAAAGAATGGAATCAAGCGACAACTCATTGCGACATATACACCCCAACAAAACGGGGTTGCAGAATGACGTAATAGAACAATTTTGAACTTGATGAGAAACATACTTTCAGATAAAGTCATTCCCAAAAACTTTTGGCCAGAAGTAGCCAATTGGTCAACACATGTATTGAACAGGAGTCCTACTGTCACGGTTCAAGGAGTCACACAGAGGAGAAGTGGAGTGGGATTAAGCCAAAAGTTGATTACTTCAAGATCTTTGGTTGCATCGGACATGTTCATGTTCCGGATGCTAAAATAATCAAACTTGATGATAAAAGTCATAAGTGTGTATTCTTTGGTTTAAGCGGAGAATCAAAAGCATATTGCATGTATAATCCTATCACTAAGAAAATAGTAATCAACAAGGATGTGATTTTTGAAGAAGAAGCAAGTTGGGATTGGGAAAGGAGTGTTAAAGAGGGTGACCTCAACGTGCTTGATGAGGAATAGGAGCAAGCTACACAAGAAGACTTAATTCATGAAGAAGAGAACGAACCAATTGGAGATTCAAGTCCAAGCTCAAGTAGTACACTCTCACCTACCCTAGTGGAACAACAAGAGAGTGTTTTAAATCAAGAACGGAAAAGATTACCTCCTACTTGGATGCGAAGTAGAGATTACATATGTGGAGAAGCTCTTTCAGAGCTAAAAACTGAAGTAAGAAATTTGGCAGCGCCTGTGGATAGTGAAAATCCGGTTGATTTTGTTGAAGCTGTAAGGCATTCCAAATGGAGAATTGCAATGAAGGCAGAGATTGACACAATAGAAAAGAATCAAACATGGGAGCTCACAAGTCTACCTGAAGAAATGAAAAAACTTGGGGTGAAATGGGTCTTCAAAACGAAACTAAATGAGAAAGGTGAGGTGGACAAATACAAAGCACGGTTGGTAGCCAAAGGGTACGCACAACAATTTGGTGTTGATTACAATGAAGTTTATGCACCAATGGAAAAATGGGATACCATTCGGAGCATCATAGCACTTGCAGCTCAAAAAAAATTGGCCCTTATACCAACTTGATGTGAAAAGTGCGTTTTTACATGGGGAGTTAAGGGAGACAGTGTATGTAGAGTAGCCACCTGGTTTTGTGAAGATAGGGGAGGAGGAAAAAGTCTACAAACTCAAGAAAGCACTTTATGGGCTTAAACAAGCTCCAAGGGCGTGATATAGCAAAATAGAAGGGTATTTTCTCAAGGAGGGTTTTGAGAAGTGTGACTTTGAACATGTTCTATTCCTTAAAAATGAAGAAGGAGGTAAGTCTTTGATTGTTAATTTATATGTGGATGACCTTGTTTTTACTGTAAATTGTGGAAAAATGATGGTTCACTTTAAGGAGTCAATGAAGAATGAATTTGATATGAGTGATCTAAGCAAGTTGAGATACTTTCTGGGGTAGAAGTCTTGCAATGTAGTGAGGGCATCTATATTTCCCAAAGGAAGTTTGCTAGAGAAGTGATTGAAAGGTTCAGAATGGGGAGTTGTAATTTTGTAAGAAATCCAATGGTTCCAGGAGAAAGGCCTACAAAGGATAAAGACAGAATGAAGGTTAATGCAACGGAGTATAAGTAGATGATTGGATGTTTAATGTATTTGACAGTTACAAGACCTAATATAATGTATGTAGTTTGTTTAACAAGCAGGTTCATGGCTGATCCCATAGAGCTTCACATGCAAATTGTGAAAAGAACTATGCGATATGTAAAGGGAACAATGGAATTTGGAATTCTTTATAAACGACAAGGTGATGCGGAGCTGCTAGCTTATACAGATAGTGATTATGCAGGTGACACAGAGGACCGTAAAAGCACATATGGGTATGTGTTCTCTTTGAGTGGTGGAACGGTAGCCTGGAGTTCTAAGAAACAGCTGATGGTCACATTGTCAGCTACAGAAGCAGAATATATAGCTGCAGCGTATTGTGCTACTCAAGTTATTTGGTTAAGAAGAATTCTTGAAAAGCTTAGTCAATCTCATGGCAAAGGTGTTACCATTTTTTGTGACAATAGTTCTACTATCAAGCTTTCAAAGAATCCATTCTTCCATGGGCAGAGTAAGCATATCGACATCCGATTCCATTTCTTACGTAATCTAAACAATGATGGCACTATGAAGCTCGTACATTACGGTTCAGTTAATCAAGTGGAAGATATCATGACTAAACCACTCAAACTAGATACATTTGTGAAGTTGAGAGTTTGTGAAGTTTAGGGGAGTTTGTGAAGTTCCTAACTTAAACTGATTATACTGTAATCAGGTTTAGGAGAGGATATGTTAGGATAAATTTTCTTTTGTTAATAATTTAGTTTATTATTTTTTAGTTTTGTTGTTACTGTTCACTACTTGTTAGTCCTCCACCTTCCACGTTATAGGAGTTGTTGAAACTTGGATATTTATTAGTCTTCCATGTTGTAGGGTTTGTTAAACATAGTTCCTTATTTTTCTCTTGGTTGTTGTGAACGGCTTATATAAGCCCCATTGCATTAATAAAGCAGATGAACCATTCTACTGCAACTCTGTGTGCATTAGTTTAGTATCTAACAATGGGTTGAATTTTCATTTACAGGTCAGGTTACGAGTATCCGTATCCGACCCGTTGTTATCTCTAATCAATAATATGTAACAATTATTAGGATAAAAAACTTAGATATCTCATCAATAAATTTATTTAGCAAGCATTGAAAATAATTTAAAATGAGTATGCAGGAATATATCATAAATTAATCCTGATAAATTATGCTTATAAGTTCTCGCAAATATCAATATTTTGTGTATGGCCAACCAAAGTTGAGTTTCACTGTGGAGTTGTAATTGGTGAACAGTTCTCATCCACTATTAGCTGGTATTCATCTTTGTGTCTTATGTAAGTTATGGATAAAGATCTCTGTTTCTCGTGTTAGGATTCACACATAATTTCTCCGTTCCCATCAATCAATTTTCTTTATCGTGCCTGTAACAAGGTAATTGTTACATGGTTGATTGAACTTGTGTCTTTGGAATTTAACCGTAAATCATCTTCAGCCAAAACATTTCTTGAAGTGAAACCATGTTCTTTGGGCTCAACCAGTTCCATTTGAGTCTCCAACATTAGAATCACGGACGCCATTGTAGGCCTATCTTCTGGGTATTGCTGCACACACAAAAGACTAACATGGAGACATCGCAGAACTTCTGCTATAATGTATGACTCCTTCATGCTCGAATCAACCAACTCTAATGCCCTCCCAGTTTTCCATAAAGTCCATGCCTGTGTCAAAGTAATAAGAACTGTTTTTATTTATATATTTCAACTACACAAACATCTTTGAAAGGAGATTCAAACTCTTACATGACCAACTAGGTTAAGACTCTCGTCTGTGTGATAAAGTCCTCTGTTTTTCTTTCCACACACAATCTCCAACACTAAAATGCCAAAGCTGAAGACATCTGATTTCACAGAAAATAATCCATCGACAGCATACTCTGGTGCCATATACCCACTTCAAAACAAACATTACATCACCAACAATATTTATAGAAAAGAATTTGAATAACGATACTTTGACAACATTTTAACATCATCTACGTATCAATCATTCTATGATTGATCCAAAATTATTCCACAATCAATAATAATTATTATAAATACCATTGTGGACCAATCATAGAATGACACGTAGATGGTGTTAAAATGTTGTCAAAGTATCATTCATTATCCGGAAGAATTTTGGTGTTGGTTATCGAGACACTCACTACGTCCCAACTACTCTTCTTGTGTTTCCTTCAATCTGGTCCCCTCCAAAAATTCTGGCCAATCCAAAATCCGATATTTTTGGACACAAATTTTTATCAAGAAGTACGTTGCTTGCTTTAAGATCTCTATGAATAATTCTTAATCGGGAATCTTGATGAAGATACAGAAGCCCCCTTGCAATGCCACATATTATTTGAAAGCGTTGAGACCAATCTAGCAAATTACTTTTTGTATCATCTGGTTATTTCAAGAAAAAATGTTGTTAAAGACTGAATAATCAATTGAGATATGCTTATATCATTGATGTCACCAACAACCAACTCTATGCTTTGTTGATTTTGCATACCAAATATGAAGGAATCTAGGCTGCCATTTTCCATGTATTCATAAACTAACATTTTTTCTTGTCCCTGAATGCAGCAACCAAGAAGTTTTACAAGATTTCGGTGCTGAAGTTTTGCAATCAATTTGACTTCATTTATGAACTCTGTCGCTCCTTGCCATGAGCTCCTTGATAGAGTCTTTACAGCAATTTCTTGCATATCAAGTAATACTCCCTGCATAGTCAGGATTATTAGGAGATTGTAGGCACACTAATATTTATGTTTTTGCCTTTTTTTTTTCTTAACAATTATTACCTTGTACACAGGTCCAAAACCACCTTGTCCAATCTTATTTTCTATTGAGAAGTTGTTAGTGGCAGTTGCAATTGTAAATAGATCAAACAATTGCACGTCAAGATCATCCACTTGTTTTTCACGGAGTTCTTCTGCCAATGATTTCTCTACAAAACGGAGGAAGGACTTCATGATGTTAATAAAAAATATGTGGGGTAATAAAAATTAGTCTTGAAGAAAATATTTTTCTTTTCAATATTATATAGAAAAACTGTGAATAAACAAATTTACCAGATTTGTTCCTGCGGATTCTGCAGAATAAATAGGTACATAATAGAACACCACAAACTGCTGCAACGGTGGAAACAACTATTGGAAGCGTTTTGATCTTATTGTGGCTATAAACATGTTCTGTAAACGGATGAAGGATAAAGTTAAGATTGATTTTAGACTTTTCAAAGTTGGAATATAAATGAAAGAGTATCATGATATACTTTTACATTTATTTTGACAGATAAAATAATTATAAAAGTGTAAAGTTTTGTATTTTTTGTTAAGAGAAATGATTCTTTGACACACCTAAATTTTTTATATTCATTTGATACTATCTTTACTTACTTTTTACTTTCTTTTTTCTCAAAAAACTACAAAATTCTACATTTTTTAGAGTATTTTACCCTTATATTTCGTGTCAAAAAATTTAAATACAATTATTTCTGTAAATGAAAAGATGAAGGTTAGGATCATCATAAGCGTACCTAACTGTGAAGCAGGCATCCTGATATATAGATCTTGTCCTCCAGTTTCAAACTGTTTCATATCAATGAGATCTCCGAACCACATGACACATCCACTGCCTGCACCCCTTATGTCTGAATTAGCATAGGCCATGCAAGAACAATTACTCAAACACTTGACGCTGCATTCCTCAAGACCGATACTCACATCCAACCAAGTTTGTGTAGTATCCGGAACTTTCAGCCCTTCAAATTTGTTAAACCCATCTTCGTCTTTACCTCTGCAACTCAACGCTTCATTACGGACACAACCTCCACGCCAATCAGACAAGTTCCATTTTTTTGGCGCCTTTGGTTTGAAACCTTTCAAACATCGACAGACTTGGGTTTGGGTTCTCACGCAGTTCCCATAGGGTCCACAGAGCCCGTAAGTGTCACAAAACTCACTCGGGAAGTATCCGATCGTCCTCCAATTGTGATCATCCTCACTCCACAAATAGCGAGACGCTTGACCCGTTTCGTTTGTTACTGTAAATGAGATGGTTTCACTGTTTGAAAGGGTATATGAGTAGTAAATCTCATTCATATTGATGACCATATTGAAATAGAAAACGGTGTTGTTCAATAGACTTGGTGTTCCACTAAAATATAGGCCGTTCCAAGGTCCAAACCTGAACCATTTTTGTGTTCCATTCATTATATAAATCTCTGGATAGTTATAGAGTTTTAAAACCCTAGTAAAGTCTCCTGGGGATGGATCATCTGGACTCTTCCAACAAGTATATTTCCATTCGAAACCAGTTCGGAGGTCCCATCCTAACTTCATCCCTGGCAAAAGGGTATCAGATGGATAGTCAAAGCTTTGCCATAAGTATTCTTCTTTGTCCGTGTCTCCCTTGTTTCTTATCACAAGATTCCCACTTTCCAAGAGTTCTGCCACCGGATTCTGTGCTTGTTTGTGAGAGTCAGTACACCAAACAAGAAACCCATTTTGTGTAAGAACAAGATAGCCAGTGGTGTTGAGTGTTAAGATACCTGTGGAATCATTGATGGGGTTGGCCTTATTAGCAACCCAAACGACTTTCTGAACTGGGATATTCTTGTACCAAAGACCCAGGTAACGTTTAATAGAATTACCTGGGCTGAAGAACCCAAGTTCATACTTTCCATCATTTGACACCAAAGTCTCTCCATCACTCATGCTTTGGGACACTTCCATAAAACTTACTGCTATGGAAGTTTTGAGAGAAGGGACAGAAATGCATGCAACCGTAAGCATTAAAAGATAAACGTCCATTGTGTTACCGCTTTTGAGTGTGGATTTAGCTAAGCTTATATTAAACTCATGATAAGATGAGTGTGGCTGACATATATGTGTTCATTTCTATAACTTTATCTCTTTCGAAAGGTTCTTCTTTCTAAATTGACTTCTAAGTCAAGCACGGACTCCATTTATTTTGGGGAAACTATTGAAAGACGCGTGAGGTTCTTAATAGTCTTTAGGTGTATTTTTTAGTGTTTTTAAACAAGTAGGAAATTAATCTTTTATGAAAATCTTTTAATAAAAATCTTTTTCTTTAGTTTTTGTTTAAAAAGGTTTTAATTTTTCTTTAATTGTTAAATAGCCCTTTTTTTATTGCTGATTGGCCCTTGTTCCTAATTTTTTTTATTGTAGAGATGTCCCTGACTAATTGGGCTGAATTGGTCAAAATGTGGAATGGGCTGAAGCCCTTAAGCAAAATGCATAGTAACAGCAAGTGGAACGCTGTCGTTTGGCTAGATAGAGGCTGCCTTTGGGGGGTATTGGCCGAGATAGGGTTTTTGCAAGAGAAAACGAGAAAGGAAGAAGAAAGCTATGGCTCGTGTGCCATTTAACTAGAGGTGTGTGTACAAAGTAGTAGACAGAAGATCGTGTGCGAGAGAGTAGTGTAGATTTTAATTCGCTTTCGAATTGCTTCTGGATTTCACTAGTGGTATAATATGTCAATCGATAATATTACTAAGTCATAATTTCTTAATGATATTATTAATTAATTACTTTAACTTTACGTCTGCCCATAAATATTGTAAAAAAGAATGTGACACAGATAAATAATCTGCCCTGTAATTCACTGTTATTTACAATAAATCTTGGTACACATTGTAGTGAATCGAGACTTGGAATAAATACAAAAAATAAAAATAGAAACAAAATATCGACTAACTTAATAAAAAATATTATGTAATCTATCTCTATCTTATATTAATAAAATAAAATAATACTACATTTAAATAATGAAAAATTTAAACTATCAATCTCTATTTTATCTTTATCTTATTGCTATAAAAATTAAAATAATATTTTTGGATTCAAAATAATAAAATAAGACTCAAACATAATTACTAATAAATCATTGATATTTAAGTTTATTTTATAAGATTTTCCCATAAACTTAAATCTTTCTATCATCCATCCTATACTCCAATTTTCCATGTACATCGTTGTATCATGTGTTTTTCTTTAAATTAGATTTTGATTCTTTATTTTTATATTGACTTCTTCATTGCTTTAATCGACTTCTCAATTATCTTTGTTGACTTTGTTTTCATTGCAGTCATCCTCTTTTTTACTTTTACCAACTTGTCTTTAACATTTGTTGATTTATTTTTTGCTTTAGTTGTCTTCCAAATAACCTTGCTGCCACCACGGTTTATTGCAACTTCAACATTATTGTTTTCGAAATTCGATTTTTCAGTGGCTACTTCAGTATGATGGTGGTTCTCCATGCTGAAATTCTTTATTTTTTCTTGAAGCATCCAATTTAAATTCCTTGACACTATATCTCCTTATATTTCTCTTTTAACCATCTCTATCGAACTCTACATCATCATGGTTGATGTTAGGCTCTCTTTTCTCATCGTCGAGTTGATCTTAAGCTACTTTGAAATGACTTCAACATTGGTCGAGCTATTCTTATGCATCACCAAGCTTTGTAAGCTATCTAAGGATCCCAATAATCTGGTCAGGATTGATTCACTTGGGCCCCCTTTGTATTGCTCTCAGTTGCGCAAAGGCACCACCAGGTTAACCAGGTTGTTCTCAAGTTAGTCGGGCTACTTGTTCTCCACATAGAAACATATTGACTCTCCAATTGGTTTTCATCCGAGCTTTTTGCCATCAACAAAAATTCTTATCTCTTCCTCTGTATCTTCAGTAAGGAGATTTGCTTCCCCTTTTGTCTTAGCCTTGTATTACTTTGCAATGGCTGACCTTACCACAATTATAACATTTTCTGGATCTGCATTCATTTGCATAGTGGTCATGCTTGCCACACTCAAAATACTCCATTTCTGACCAACTTCCTCAGCCTTTCCATTGTCCTCAATCATGCTAATTTTTTTGACCTGTTTGTTCTTCCCTATCATCCTCAAAATCATCTCTACCACATCCTCTATCACCTCATCCCTTACTGTTCCAAGTAGCTTCCTTCATTTTATGTTGTTCTTGAAGTGCTTGATCAAGGGGTTGACAGTTCTTCCTTTTCAATTGTTCTTGGACCTCAAGTGAGCCAACAAGCTCTTTTACTGAGAAAACTGACAATTCCTTTGACTCCTCGATGGTGCACACAATGTTTTAGAAATCATCTGTCAATGATCTCAAAATCTTCTCCACGACCCATCTGGCAAGCATTGGTTCTCCATTCCTGTCGAGTTGATTTGCCACTTTCTCCAGCTGTGTTATGTACTTAGTCACATGTTCTCTGTCTTCCATCTTCAAATTTTCAAACTCCCTACAAAGAGTTTGAAGTCGGACTTGCCTAACACGTGTACGCAACCTCCAGAATCTCCCATGCTTCCTTTAAAGATGTTGCTTTTGCTACTCAAAGTTGGATTCATCTATCACATTGTACAAAATGTTCAAAGTTGATCTATCTTTTACTCGTGTCTTTTTCAACGCGGTAATTTGTGTCACCATCTGGTTGTCCTCTGTGGGTTCTTGGTACCCACTCTCCACTATACCACATACATCTTGGGATCCCAAAAGAACGTTAATTTGTAAACACCAATTATCATAATTGCTTTTCTTCGACTATTATGGCACAATGAAACGTTAACACTTTTTGTCATCTCTCTCACTCTCACTTTTTTTGAAGAACTCACTCTTTTTTTTTCTTTCACTCGACATTTAGAACATAAAATTATGATATTACTTTGTTAAAAAAAAAGTGACACAAATAATCTGCACTGCAATTCATTATGGTTATTTTAATTAAACTTTTACAACTTTTAAATAGTTACAAATAGAACATTGGTCCAAGAACAAAAAGTAAAACTAGAAATAAAATATCAACAGTCAAAATAAAATAAAAAACTTCTTAATTTATTCTATCTTATAATAATAAAATAAAATAATACTACATCTAAATAATGAAAAATTAAAACTATCAATCTTTATTTTATATTTATAAAAATCAAACTAATATTATTAGAGCTACAAATAAATCTTTTAGATTTAAGTTTATCTAATGCATTCTCATCAATATCATATAATGTTTTATATTAATATTATATGTTTTTATTGACTTTAACATTAAAGAATTTTCTGCAAAGTATTTCTCTAACTTAATTATCTTGTCTCTTCATGTCATATAAGTAGATCCACACTCTTCTTTAGTAAGAACAAAAACTATATGCCAAAATTTATATATGACTCGAACGATAATGATGGCAATCTCATGTAAATTCAATGCGCCTGTTTGTTAAACAACGGTCATTTTAAATTCAATGCGAGACCAAAGACAAGAAATTAGCATGTATTTGGCTTGCCGTTAGTAAGCGTAATGCTGAAAACGGAACTTTCTGGATGGCATCTTCGTTGAACCCAACGTTTTCATAAGCACACCTTCTCATGTGAACAGAAAATAAACGAAGTCAAAGACATGATTAAAAAAATTAGGAACCACGAAAAGAAGTGAGGAAAATTTGCCCTGCCGTGTTATCGGCTAAGTATTATATAAACATCTTATTGAGAAAATACAAAAGGCTTTAGATGGCTTTGTAAAATAATTTTATCACTTTTTCAATGATTATTTTAAAATATAAAATCATTTTTTAACAGAATGTTAAATAATGGAAAAATATTTCACCACAAATAGTGTTTTTTCAATTTACATGGAATTACTTTAACATTTACTTGACATTAGGGAGGTTCAACATACAAAAATATACACAAGCTTCCCCAAGTAAGTATATACTTTCCACTATTCTATTGGGCTTCATCGGACAAGTATACACCTCTACCACTCTATTCTCAGAGAGCTTCATCGGACAAGTACACCACTCTCTTAGAGTTTCCTCAGATAAGTATATACTTTCCAACAGCCTATTGGGTTTTATCGGACAAGTATACATCCTCCACCACTCTATTCTCAGATAACTTTACTAGACAAGTTCCAGTGCTACCCCACCACTCTTCCACGAGTTTCGCCGAGTATAACAAACATAAATCTAAATTTATAAGAGATAAACAATATTATACTCACACAACCAAACGACAAACCCATCTATAATAAACATTCTCAAAATGATAATAAAAATGATAATAAAATAATCATCAAAGTAATAACAAGTCAACCAAATAAAATTATAATTCAATATATATATATATATATATATATATATATATATATATATAT